>NC_056444.1:20206304-20353804 GCF_018296145.1 Oncorhynchus tshawytscha
GGCCAAAGAAATGACAAGAGCGAAAGGTTTTTGTAGCCGCGGATATACGCCCACTCTTGGTGGTTGAGAATAGGAGTTTCAGCACGTCGTGAAAGTGCTTGAGCCACATTACGAACTTCCCTCTAGAACCCATTTCAGCAAATAGATAGTACTTGCTGTATATAAGCAAGCCAAAGCTGAAGTTGCCAATTAATTGGCCCCTGCACCCTGTGTTGCGCTTACTACAGATGAATGGAGCTCCAGGGCCACAGAGAGCTACTTAACAGTGACATCCCATCACATTACCACAGAGTGGGAGATGAGAAGTACCGTGCTAAAGACATGCCCCTTTTATGATAGTCACACAAGTGTGCATCTTTTTCTCTGTGCAACCAAGCATTATAACATAAGCCTATTCAATGCCTGAGTCATGTTAACATATTGATTTCGCAGTCATATTGCTTGTTTTCACAATCAGGAAAACCAGCACCTTGTATTTTCTTAAATGAACAATAATGAACTACAGTAACTGTTGGCATTTCATTTTCCCGCTGTACCGAAACTTAACTGAACCGTGACCCCAAACCTACAGTACAAACTGTTTCAGCCCTAATGCTTGGGTTTAGTTTCCCTGGCACTAATCCCATTCAAGTTATGGGACCTATATTAACATCTTCATGTTCAAATCATCTAGAAGTGACTCTGTTGGGCTTCACAATACATTTTAGATACATTCAGATGATTTGGAAATTATGTGCAAAAAATGCTAACATTGGTCCCATGACTTAAATCGGATTTGTGCCACAAATGCTAAAACTTTAGCATGTGGAAACAGTGTCATTTGAGTGAAATATCTGTCTAAGGTAAAGGTTAAGGTTTGTGTAGGGATACAACAGAAACAACTCAACGGTTAAGCTTAGACGTTGATTCCGAATGGTAAAGGTAAGGGTTAAGGTTTGGAATAGGATTGAAACAAACAAACAAAAATGTGTGCCTACCACTGGGATTGAACACATGACCTTTGGAGCAGAGCTTGCGACTTATGCCCATCTGCCACCCTCGTCCATAATGCCCTAGCAAGCCGCAAGTCTACTTGATAGTAATAGCGCTCACCGTTGCCCCTAGAGGCAAGATTTGAATACATCTCCCGACATGCTGGGGACATGGAAAAATGTCAAATATCACATTGTATCTTGAGTGACCTGGCTGGAATATTGACATTGGTGTCCATAGGTTATGGCACACTGCACACTTTAGCTGTGAGTGAATGAGCGTTCTTACACAGTTAGATAACAAGTGTGTGTGTGTGTGTGTGTGTGACAACGTTGTTCGAGAAGGGGTTAACTGCAGGTCAACACATTCATAAATTTCGAGTAATCCCAGGTTTGACAGCATTACTGGACCCACCACACACTGGTTGGGCCACCCTAGGTGGAAACCCAGTGGGAATAACCAGCTGTGTTAGTCCCTATAATCTGTGTTAATCCTAGTCTGTGAACAGCAGAGCAGCGTAATTCCCCCAATCCCACTAAAGTACCAAATTATCATCTCTGTTAATCCCAATGAAACCCTGACATAGAATTCTAGATTGGAGAGTGTCCACTCCTAATTCCACTGCCACAGTACGGGGCTAGTGTGTGTCTCATATTTTTATGTGTAGTTATACGTACTCACAAAGCAGTATTTAACATTTTTACCACCGTAACATTTCATATTCTCATCATGGACAAAATGTTATGGGGCGCACATTATGCCACATAATCTCTCCATGGTGTATTATGCATTGTGGAGTTCTTTCATTATCTGTATCTGCACAGAGGGAAGCATCATATCAGCGTAAAGATAATAGCAGGGTCATTTTAGCTGGAGTTAACAGATGTTTTAGCACCAATGCGGGGAAACTAACAGGTGTGTTTTAAAATGTAATTATCAGCAGTAACACCCAAGCACACACGTTCATATGCACTCACACACACATACACACACAAACAGTCTTGTCTAACTAACCTTGCGGGGACACACAATTCAGTCCCATTCAAAATCCTATTTTCCCTAACCTTTATACACACACACACACACACACACACACACACACACACACACACACACACACACACACACACACACACACACACACACACACACACACACACACACACACACACACAGTTAAGATACAAAATCAACTACCATAATTCAAATCTCTCTCCCTCTCCACCCAGGAGTTTTCACATTGTTTTGAATTTGACATTTGCATTCACATTGTCTCGTCCTCTCAATGTGCTCAAGCCCAAACAGTGCTTATTGACAGGCTGTCATTACCGTGACGAACTGGAACAGTGTTTCTGTGACAACAATCAGTGTGCAGATGTGTATTAATGGAAATCCAGCTTTCACACAGTTTTATTTATACCATCAATAGCAGGCCAAGTTTAGCAGGCCAGATGGGGATTACTTCTATGTAAAGCCTAAATGACATCTAATAACTTGATACAGTGCCTTGCGAAAGTATTCGGCCCCCTTGAACTTTGCGACCTTTTGCCACATTTCAGGCTTCAAACATAAAGAGGAGGAGGAATGGGGAAAAATTTCAGTCTCTCGATGTGCAAAACTGATAGAGACATACCCCAAATGACTTACAGCTGTAATCACAGCAAAAGGTGGCGCTACAAAGTGTTAACTTAAGGGGGCTGAATAATTTTGCACGCCCAATTTTTCAGTTTTTGATTTGTTAAAAAAAATGGAAATATCCAATAAATGTTGTTCCACTTCATGATTGTGTCCCACTTGTTGTTGATTCTTCACAAAAAAATACAGTTTTATATCTTCATTTCAGGCTTCAAACATAAAGATATAAAACTGTATTTTTTGAAGAATCAACTGAAATCATGAAGTGGAACAACATTTATTGGATATTTCCATTTTTTTTTAACAAATCAAAAACTGAAAAATTCGTGCAAAATTATTCAGCCCCCTTAAGGTAGCGCCACCTTTTGCTGTGATTACAGCTGTAAGTCATTTGGGGTATGTCTCTATCAGTTTTGCACATCGAGAGACTGAAATTTTTCCCCATTCCTCCTCCTCTTTATGTTTGAAGCCTGAAATGTGGCAAAAGGTCGCAAAGTTCAAGGGGGCCGAATACTTTCGCAAGGCACTGTATAATACCTCTAATCCATAACCGCGGGAGGTAGGGGTGCTGAAGGTTCTGCAGCATCCCCTGAAAAAACTATATTTTTTAAATCACTAAAGTAGTTCACTGGGCCTTTACTAGTCCTGTTTTAGCGGGCCAATTTAGCCGTCTGTAAATCAGGCAACAAAACAACATTCTGCCCAATTTCTCTGCCACTGACAGTCTAGTGTTGAATTGCATTATAGCCTATCATCCAAAACCACAATGCATGTTTTGGGTTGCTTGGGGGTTGCGCAATTGGCACATAATGTAAAAGCACGTTTTTTTTAAATTCTCAAACAAAACCCAATTCGTGTAATATAGCCTATTCCTTTTTTCCTAAGAATATCACCAAATCATTTCCCAAAATTAGTTATTGTAACAATGATGGCATTTACCTGGCTATAAACTAGATGATGCCAATTGAGGCAAAACTTTTTGCGTTCCCGTTGGACATTCCTGCATCCAAACGCATGTGTAACGTCTTCTTCCAACTCACACTCTCAAACATCTCAAACACGTAGATCCCCTGAACGCAGCTCACGCCCCAGATCCCAATCACCTGAATTCTGATCACCTGTTCACACACCTGTAGGTAATTTACACACACTATTGAGTTCAGTTCATTGCACCCCATCACTGTGAGGTATTGTTTGTATTTGTCCACATTCTATTCGGAGAGCTGTTAATCTCAATATTAGTCCTCCTGTTTATCGTAGTTTTTGGACATCCTCAATAACAATGTTTTTTGTCTATTCCCTGCCTGTACTTTTGCCTATCTGATTTCCTGTCATCAACCTCTTGCCTGATCTCACTACGTCATTAGCCTTCCCCCTGCCTTTACTGTTACCTGTATGGACTCCCTTCTGCCTGTCCCTGGACCCAGCTACCTGTCTCCTTCTGTGGTCCTTTCCCAATAAACATCTGCTGCATCTTGCGCTTGAAACCAGCGTCTGTCTCCTATCGTATTCATTACAGCATGCATGTGTTGGACCATTGCTTTGTTGATGGCACAGGAATGGCCAGTTCTAGATCTAAGTTTCTTAATTTTAAAAAAATGACTAAGGGAAAGGCTTCTCTGTTTGTGTGGCATCGCTGCAATGCAAAAACAGTGGGGAGAACCAGTATTTGATACACTGCCGATTCTGCAGGTTTTCCTACTTACAAAGCATGTAGAGGTCTGTCATTTTTATCATAGGTACACTTCAACTGTGAGAGACAGAATCTAAAACAAAAATCCAGAAAATCACATTGTATGATTTTTAAGTAATTCATTTGCATTTTATTGCATGACATAAGTATTTGATCACCTACCAACCAGTAAGAATTCCAGCTCTCACAGACCTGTTAGTTGTTCTTTAAGAAGCCCTCCTGTTCTCCACTCATTACCTGTATTAACTGCACCTGTTTGAACTCATTACCTGTATAAAAGACACCTGTCCACACACTAAATCAAACAGACTCCAACCTCTCCACAATGGCCAAGACCAAAGAGCTGTGTAAGGACATCAGGGAAAAATTGTAGACCTGCACAAGGCTGGGATGGGCTACAGGACAATAGGCAAGCAGCTTGGTGAGAAGGCAACAACTGTTGGCACAATTATTAGAAAATGGAAGAAGTTCAAGATGACTGTCAATCACCCTCGGTCTGAGGCTCCATGCAAGATCTCACCTCGTGGGGCATTAATGATCATGAGTAAGGTAAGGGATCAGCCCAGAACTACACGGCAGGACCTGGTCAATGACCTGAAGAGAGCTGGGACCACAGTCTCAAAGAAAACCATTAGTAACATACTATGCCGTCATGGATTAAAATCCTGCAGCGCACGCAAGGTCCCGCTGCTCAAGCCAGCGCATGTCCAGGCCTGTCTGAAGTTTGCCAATGACCATCTGGATGATCCAGAGGAGGAATGGGAGAAGGTCATGTGGTCTGATGAGACAAAACTAGAGCTTTTTGGTCTAAACTCCATTCGCTGTGTTTGGAGGAAGAAGAAGGATGAGTACAACCCCAAGAACACCATCCCAACTGTGAAGCATGGAGATGGAAACATCATTCTTTGGGGATGCTTTTCTGCAAAGGGGACAGGACGACTGCACCGTTTTGAGGGGAGGATGGATGGGGCCATGTATCGCGAGATCTTGGCCAACAACCTCCTTCCCTCAGTAAGAGCATTGAAGATGGGTCGTGGCTGGGTCTTCCAGCATGACAACAACCCGAAACACACAGCCAGGGCAACTAAGTAGTGGCTCCGTAAGAAGCATCTCAAGGTCCTGGAGTGGCCTAGCCAGTCTCCAGACCTGAACCCAATAGAAAATCTTTGGATGTATCAAATACTTATACCATGCAATAAAATGCAAATTAATTACTTAATAATCATACAATGTGATTTTCTGGATTTTTGTTTTAGATTCCGTCTCTCACAGTTGAAGTGTACCTATGATAAAACAATTACAGACCTCTACATGCTTTGTAAGTAGGAAAGGTTAATGGTGGCGCAACACATAATTCTGGGAACCAAATGAGTCAAATATGCCCCTCTGGTGGGAAAGTACTTGCCACTCCCGCCAACAACTATTTCTTCACACATTTTTTTTATTTTTGTATTTTATTCACAAAAGTGGTGCACTAGTCCTGTATTAGCGGATCGATAAAGCCATCTGTAGCGCAGGCAAAACATGTTTTACTTGATGGCCCTGTTGATTGTAATAAGTGTATGTGTGTGCGCGCGTGCGTGCGTGATTACTCGTAACAGCCCTAGCTAGTGTGAATAGCCTATTTAATGAGTGTTATCTTTAAAGGAGAACCAGCTGGGAGAATATAAAGACATTTCCGAGAGTAATATTTCCCTGTGGATGACAAATAACTTATTCAGTGTGACCAGAGAGCTGCTTTTTTTGCGACTTGGAAGATATCTGTGTATCTCTAGGACTACATCGCCAGAAGATCCTTTCTGTTCTGTGGAACAGAGGTTGTTGAAGGACAAGAATACAGAAGGTCTGTTCTGTGGACCAGAGGTTGTTGAAGTACTAAAATACAGAAGGTCTGTTCTGTGGACCAGAGGTTGATGAAAGAATACATTAGGTCCTGCATATGGCTGTGACGGTCACAACATTTTATGATTGTCAAGCAAATAATTGTCGGTCTCACGATATTTGACCGTTAATTAACATAAACACATTTATCATCTCCTGGCTTCCACACATAACCTACAAGCAATTTTAAAAAGTATAATACATCCATGTAATATAGCCTACACTTGTAAATCCATTATTTATTTTAGACAGGTCTAAAGAAGCATGATATGAAGAAAATGTAGTCTATTTCAGAAGAAAAGAATAGCATACTCTGAGTTGTCTTTATGTTAGCTCCTGATGTGGCTAAATGGCTGTGGGCTACACTATTTAATTTAGCAGACAAGATTTGCTTATATTTCTGTGGTATTATTTTATATTATTTTATAGTATGAAGAACACACTTGAACAAAGCTGAATAGACATATTTTCTCCAAGCGATTTGAGGGAGTGCGCACATGCGGCTAACCTGTGTTCAATGGTTAACTCTACACCATTGGGTGATTGTTAACGTTCCATTACTGCAGTAATTCAATTGTAAAGTTCAATTGTTTTGAGGAAATCTAAAAGTCTCTCCTTTGATGAGAATAATTCCACCACAATAGGCATAGCCAATGCTTTATACAGTATGTATTCATTCAGGTTCACAGTGTGTACCGAAGCGAAGTCCCCGTACCCAAATGGTTCGGTACAAATGCTGTACAGTTACACCCTTACAAAGCAAGGATGGCTGTCTTACCTTGTCCATAGACTGCTTACAGGGTAAGGAAACCAATATGTCAGTTTGTCATTTGGGTGAGCTATCCCTTTAACCATTCGGCATTAATGCCTAAAATCACACACGCACACACTCAAATTCACACGCACTCAGATTCACACACACATTTATGCACAAACACAGACATATACACATCAACCATTTTCTCTTAGATCGAATCAAATCCCTTTAGAAATCAATTAGGCATGTTACACGTTACAGAGTGATTAAATTATATGTATGAATGACGATTAGAGACAGGAATTATGATTCTGTTCATGAAATACAATCACTGTGTCGTTTGGAAAATCGGATTACTGAGGAAAATAAAAGACAAAGATTTCTGTAAAAACCCACACAAACACACTAAGGCATGCAGACACACATACACAGCCTGCTTAATGCTACGTGTGTGTAATGTGGTTGATTGATATGTGCAGTGTGATTTAGATAGACAGGCTGTGGAGGGCAGGGCTCAGGTTTAATTAACAGGTATGAGCTGCTCCTTCTCTGGCCATTACTATATATATATCACCCTGATTCACACACACACACACACACACACACACACACACACACACACACACACACACACACACACACACACACACACACACACACACACACACACACACACACACACACACACTTGTATGATGCTACCTGTTTGCAATAGCAAGCTAGCTGCTGCTGAGTTAGGGGGATACCCAGTCAGTTGTACAACTGAATGCATCAAACAGTCCAAATGTGTCTTCCTCATTTAACCCCTCTGTATCGGAGAGGTTCGGGGGGCTGCCATAATTGACATCCACATCTTCAGCGCCCGGGGAACAGTTGTTGTTGGGGTTAACTGCCTTGCTCAAGGGCAGAACGGCAGATTTTTACACCTTGCCGGCTTTGTAATACAAACCTGCGACCTCGCAGTTACTGGCCCAACGCTCTTAAACATTAGGCTACCTAGAGCCCCACAGAGTTAGTTAGTCTATGTACTGTACATCATTCATTGTTAGGCACCTGGCTAAGGGTACAGCATGTAACCTAATTACCAAGTAGCCTTACCAAGTAGCCTTGTAGCCTATAGCAGTGTTTTCCAAATTTAGCCCTTGATTTCTGCCCTAGCATTACACAGCTGATTCAAATAATCAAAGCTTGATGAGGGATTGTTTATTTGAATCAGCTGTGTAGTGCTATGGGAAAAACCAAAATGTGCACCTCTTGGGGTCCACAGAACTGAGTTTGGGAAAACACTGGCCTATACAGAGCCTTCGGCTGTGTTTCATTCCATTAATGTTCTCCCCTCCCCTCTGCACTCATTTACGCTACTATGCTTCTAGCTTACTAGGGTACTGGGGGGAGGTACACCGTCCAACATTCATTATCGTAGAACAGTATCAACGCTAATTACACCTTAGACAACATTCACAAGCTGACGGAGACTCTTGCAGTCAATTAAAGAAATGTAAGCAATTAAAGCAACTTCTCAAGGATGCATCTAGCCGATCTCGGTCCACACACACACACACACACACACACACACACACACACACACACACACACACACACACACACAAACAACCAATTAAAAAGTTATCTCATGTTTCCTTAACTTAAGGTCCTCTGCCTCATTAGCCGTAGATCATTTGGACTAGGACTCTCTGCCTCTGACAGCAGGAAGAATCTAGTCCTTCTGTCCGGGACTATGCGTCTGTCCGTCAGGCTAGCTAACTGGCTGGCTCCACAGCTGTTTGACTGTTCTGCCCAGCCTGTGGCCAAACTGTGATTATAATCACAAAGCAGTGATGATACAGTATCATAAACAGATCCATAAAGCAGAGTTACTTCGAGATACTCCTCTTTCTCATAAACAGATCTATACAGCAGAGTCACTCAAAGATAACCTTCTCACACTCTCTCTCTTTTACCTCTCTCTTTCTTCAACTATCTCTCTCTCTCTCTCTAATCGTGTGGCCAGGCCTCATCTAATCTCTGCCACTATCTGGGGTTTGGGAAAGACAAGATGCATTTGCATATTTAATGAGATCTGTAGTGTCCCCCCACCATCTCCCCACCACTACCATCACCCTGCAGTCTGAGAGAGGGAAATGGAAAGAGAAAGAGAAAGAGAGAGAATCAGCGAAAGCGAGAGAATGTGACACAGTGTAAATAATGTTAGTAACTGCAGTCCTCTGTTTTTCCTCCTGGTGATGTACATCTCTCTCACACACAAAGACACGCCATGCAGGGGTCTAAGACCCGTAAACCACACAGCTACATTAAAGGCTGAAATAACGACCCAGTTCGATTATTTTAGGGTGTAATGCAGTTACTCAGCAATGTGATCTGTCTGTGTCAGAGGTGGGAACAAAAACCTCAGTTTGCTGAACCTGAAAATACCTAGAAGGCTAATGGTGTAATGGATCCCTCTATTATACAGAGAAAGGGAGGAGGGGAGATATGGAGGGAGGAGAAGTTGAAAGGGAAGGTGGGTGGAGGGAGAAGCCAAAGGGGAAAGAGAGAGAGAGAGAGAGAATAAATAAAGAAGAGGTGTGTTATTGTAATGATGATGCTAGTATGTGCTCCTACTCTTACTCTCTTAGTTATGAGTTTATTTTTGGTCTATCAGTGGAGGCTCCTCAGAGGAAGAAGGTGAGGACCATCCTTCTCAGTGGATTTAATTTTTTTTTATTGTGAAACATCTAAAAAGTAATCTTTTTTTAGATAAAACTATACTAAATATATTCACGACACAAAATAATTGATTAAAACACACTGTTTTGCAATTAAGTTCTGCAGTAGCCTCAAAAGCATTCTGTTGGGTAACATCATGGTGTAACTGGTACAGTGACTTCAAAACAAAACCTAGGAGACTCATGGCTCTCACCCCCTTCCATAGACTTACACAGTAATTATGAACTTCTGCAGGATGTTCTCCAACCTATCAAAGCTCTTGCAGCATGAATTGACATGTTGTCCATCCAATCAAAGGATCAGAGAAGGAATCTAGTATTGAAAACATAAGCTGTGAGAAAGACAATAGTTGAATAGTTTTGAACAAATTAATTTCTGCAAAAATGCAGGAGAAGCAAGAGAGAGCGAGAGAGAGACAGAGAGCTAGCTATATTTCGTATTTTTTTCACTCTCACTTACTTAGCTAGCATATAAAACAAGCTAGTTTAGCCTACACAAACACCTGGCTCAAACAGAGAGGGATGCTATGTTACCTAACTGGCTATGGCTATCCAACACTGGAACTCTTCCAAGTCAAGGTACATTTACAAATGTATTGCCACCGGGGCCTGCCGGGGGATAATTGCTAAACAGCTTGCTAACTGTCCACTGTACTGAATGATTGTAGCGGGTTTACTAACGTGTTAATTCTAGTAGTTATGATGCCTTGACGTTAGCTAATATGGTGACAACGATGTAGACTGTGTGTAACAGTTAGCGGTTATGATATGAAGGTTTAGCTTGAAAAGGTTTTTTCGCCTGGTCACAGACAGCTGATGTTTTGTGCACAAGTGAAGGGAAAAGGTGTAGAGGAGGAGAGCGTGTAGGTGCGAGAAGGAATTATCCAACGAACAAAGGGATCACGATCACAGTATGAAAGTGAACTGTGTTTGCATGTGATCAGGGGTGTATTCACTCTGCCGATTCTGTTGAAAAATGTTTCTTAAATGGAAGCAAACTGAACAAACAGGGATAAACATACTCAAATTTGTCCAATAGAATCTCTCATTTGAATCTCTTGGACTAATGATTACACCCTAGATCAGCTAAATGCAGGCAAGATTGTGCCATGCGGTATTGAATGTGTCAATGTCTGTCACCTTGATTACTCAAATTTCTCTCAACCTGTGCCCCTATATTGTAAACTTGCATTCAACACCACAGTGCCCACAAAGCTCATCAGTAAGCTAAGGCCCCTTTGACTAAACACCTCCCTCTGCAACTGGATCCTGGAATTCCTGAAGGGCCGCCCCCAGGTGGTAAGTGTAGGCAGCAACACATTAGCCACGCTGATCCTCAACGAGGGGGCCCTTCAGGGGTGCATGCTTAGTCCTCTCCTGTTCTCCCCGTTCACCCACGACTGCGTGGCCAAGCACGACTCCAACACCATCATTAAGTTTGCTGACGACACAATGCTGGTAGGCTTGTTCAACGACAATGACGAGACAGCCTATAGGGAGGGGGTCAGTGACCTGGCAGTGTAGTGCCAGGACAACACCTCTCCCTAAACGTGAGCAAGACAAAGGAGATGATAGTGGAACGACAGGAAAAGGAGGGCCAAACACACCCCCATTCACATTGACGGGGCTGTAGTGGAGCGGGTCGAGAGTTTCAAGTTCCTTGGTGTACACATCACCAACAAACTATCATGGTCCAAACACACCAAGAAAGTCATGAAGAGGGCACGACAACATATTTTCCCCTTCAGGAGACTGAAAATATTTGGCATGGATCCACAGATCCTCAGAAAGTTCTAGTGAATACGGCCCAGTAAATCACCGGGGCCAAACTTCCTGCCATCCAGAACCTACAGTGCCTTCCTAAACTATTCAGACCCCTTGACTTTTTCCACATTTTGTTATGTTACAGCCTTATTCTTATTCTAAAATGTATTACTTTTTGAAATTTTTTATCCTCATCAATCTACACAAAATACTCCTAAATGTGACTTGTTTCAGGCATATGTTGCAGGTCACTACTTAACAGCAGAGCCATTTGAACATAAAGTAGTTTTTTTTATCAATGTGCGTTTTTCAGCATGAATGCCTTCTGGAACATGTGAACTTTCATATGCCTTAATAACAGACTTGTATGCCATCTGTAAATATGAATACAATTGTTAAATGGCGAGCCTAGTTGGTTTAGTCACAGAAAAAGTGTGTAACCTTCCCGCTAGCCATGATTGGCTGAGGTAAGGAGTGGGCTGGACATGCCGAGAGATGAGTTCGGGTTGGTGTACCATAGAGCACACTTCTGTCTATTTGAGCTGGTCAGTATGTGTAGGCAATTTTGTCTAATACAGCTAGATTAAATGTAGCACGTAGTAGAACTGCATAAGTGTTGCTCTCCACTTTCTGGAGGACCGAGTTTTGAAATCAGTGGAATTAGATTATGATAGCTAAAGAGAAAACACCTGTCTCCGGATTACATCTTCAAACTAAGGGCAAATATAGCATCTGTGACAGGAAGAAGTATACAGTATACAGTGGGGAGAACAAGTATTTGATACACTGCCGATTTTGCAGGTTTCCCTACTTACAAAGCATGTAGAGGTCTGTAATTTTTATCATAGGTACACTTCAACTATGAGAGACGGAGTCTAAAACAAAAATCCAGAAAATCACATTGTATGATTTTTAAGTAATGAGAGGATCTGCAGAGAAGAATGGGAGAAACTCCCCAAATACAGGTTTGCCAAGCTTGTAGCATCATACCCAAGAAGACTCGAGGCTGGAATCACTGCTTCAACATAGTACTGAGCAAAGGGTCTGAATACTTATGTCAATGTGATATTTCAGTTTTTATTTGTAATAAACTAGCGAACATTTCTAAAATACCTATTTTTGGAATTATGCAGTATTGTGTGTAGATTGATCAGGGATTTTTTTGTTGTGGTTGTTGTCAATTTTAGAATAAGGCTATAATGCAACAAAACTTTGAAAAATTCATGGGGTCTGAATACTTTCTGAATGCACTGTATATACTAGGCGGTGTCAGAGGAAGGCCACAAAAAATGTCAAAGACTCCAGTCACCCAAGTCATAGACTGTTCTCTCTGCTCCTGCTTGGGAAGCGGTCTTGGAGCACAAAGTCTAGGACCAAAGGCTCCTTAACAGCTTCTACCCCCAAGCCATAAGACTGCTGAACAATTCATCAAATGGCCACCAGGACCACTGCTGCTACTCATTGTTTATTTTCTATGCATAGTCACTTTACCACCACCTACAGTACATGTAGAAATTACCTCGACTAACATGTACCCCCGCACATTGACTCGGTACCGGTACCCCCTGTATATAGCCTCATCATTGTTATTTTATAGTGTTTTACTTTAGTTTCTTTAGTAAATATTTTCTTAACTCTTTTTTCCTAAAACTGCATTGTTGGGTAAGGGCTTGAGAGTAGGTAAAATACCATTTGATTTCAGATTGTAGCAACCTCATGATGTTTGGTATATTGAACATTCGAGTATCATGTAGTAGCTTAAACCTATCGATGTTACATAGCTGGGTGAATGGAAGATGAGTGACAGTCACTCAATAAGCTATAATAGAAATAAGGCCATGCTCATAAAAAAAATGATCATCCTCCTTCATCTTAAACGGGACTGACCGCCTCTGCTGTCTATGTATCTGTCATCATAACTGCCCATCCAGTGACTATTTCTGTGCCATGTACCACACCAAGATCTCATGGTTTGATCAATTTAACTTCAGATTGTGCTCCAAACGTTACATTTCGAAGTGTTTTGGACAGCCTGGGTTGCTCCTCCTGCTGCAGCTTCACCCCCAGGCTGCACCGCTGGTGTCGGCGATGCCTCATGGCTGGTTAAGTTTAGGCATTCATTCTGAATGGTTAAGTTAAGAATTAAGGTTTGAGATAGGATTTAAAACAAAAACAACTCCACAGTTATGTTTAGCCATTAATTCCGAATGGCTAAATTTAGGGTTAATGTTTGGGATAGGGTCAAATAAATAAAAATAAATAAAATCACAATGAGTGCCTATCACTGGGATTGAACACGCGACGCTCAGAGCCGGAGTTTGCGGCTTACGCCTAGCATCCGCCACCCCAATCCACAATGCCCTAACAAAAACGCACTAGCAAAACCCACAACGCCCTAGTTGCCTCTCTTTTGAAGGCATCTCCAGACATCCTGGGTACCCGAACGGATGTCAAAATTTGAAGTGGATTTTGAGCAACCTGGCTGGTCACAACCTATTGTGTAACAGTTCAATGTCACACCACTTTTTTCACACGCACAAACACACACACACCTTACATTGAGCTACGTTAGCGCTTGGAGAGGGCAGTGTGTTGCCGGTCTATCAGTGTGTAGTTATTGCCTCCGGGCCTGAACTAGGTCTGGGCAGTATACAGTATTTGACTATCTACCAGTATTGATGCACAGACCGATGGGGTTTTTTACTTTACCTTCTATAACGGTATTTCAATATTTGGCTTGTTAAATGTGATTTGCCACTTCACAGTATAAAATCCACAAGCGTTCAATAATTACACTATCAGTTTATGATTTTTGTATGATTTTTATTATGATCCCCAATGGTGAGAGCTAGTCTTCCTGGGGTCTGATCAAACATACATCACATAAAAAAATACTTTACAATTTACGTACATTTAGGGCTCTATTCAATCTGCAAATCAGCATTTTGTATGTGCAACAGTATCTTCTAAATCAGACAGGAATAGGCGAAGCATGAATATGTTAGCTACATAAAGTAATGGAAAGCATTTAATGTAGACAAAGATTATAGGATCCCTGGGAAACAATGACCAACATGTTGGTTCCTACCCTGTTGCAATAACTCCTCCCTGGCTTTTTAAATTTGTTGGAATGTCATACAACACACACTGAAACTCTCTTTCTTTCATCACACTCTTTCCTCACTCACTCTCCCTAGTGTAGAGAGAGCAGGCTGGGTCGGTTCTGTGCTCAACTAAGAGAGAATTAAGAGGACATTATGCAGCGCAATGTCACTCCTCCATCACTGTCATACAAACATATATAAACACACACACACACGGTAGCATATGGGTTGGGTCCGTGAGCACACCCAAGTCACACCATTGGCTCCGAGGCTGTCCAACAACTCTGCAGAGGTGACAGGGACATCCTTCAGTGTGTGTGTGTGTGTGTGTGTGTGTGTGTGTGTGTGTGTGTGTGTGTGTGTGTGTGTGTGTGTGTGTGTGTGTGTGTGTGTGTGTGTGTGTGTGTGTGTGTGTGTGTGTGTGTGTGTGTGTGTGTGACAGGCACTAGACTGATGTTTGATTTGGCGAGGGATCTGACACGGTACATCCTGATATGATTTAATTATCGAACTTTCGTGCCTGCTGGGCGTGTGTGTGTGTGTGTCGGCTGAGTCAGTGAATAAATCCCGGTGTTGGCAGTCCATCCAGAAAGCAGAGCGTGTCTGGCATGGTGAGCAGCACCAGCCTCTATGTGGAACCGTATTTATAAAGGCTTTTCCTCACTTAAAATCGGCTTAACAAACTTTAAGTTTTGCATTTGAAACTTGAATGTGTGTGTGTGTGATGGGATATGTGTGTATGTGAGCTGACATGTATTCATGGGGGGGTTGTGTTTTAACACACTATCCTTGATAGTGGCCCTACTGTTCATAATCCATACAGCACAAGGTTCCAGGTCTCAACATACAACCATGAAGGTAATCCATGTCTCTCCACTGAGATGGAACATACTGGCTTCTCTGACTTGATACCGTATCTAATAAGTCCTAAAGAAATAACTGGCCTTCTGAGAGGATGTAATTAATGTGCGCGCGCACACACACACACACACACACACACACACACACACACACACAGATGTCTGCCACTGGATGTACTTAATCACTCAGGTATACAATGCTAGGTTTATAAAGTCAGTAATAAAGCCTTTACTATAGATGGAGCCTTACACACTATACTTACTATAGATGGAGCCTTACACACTATACAGTATCCACACATACACAAGCAGAGGGAATGAGGCAGAGAGGAAGGGGAGAGAGTTGGAGGCAGAAGGGATAGAGAGTGTGTGTGTGAGAGAGAGAGAAAAAGAGAGAGGGAGATGGAGAGACAGAACGAATGGGGAAAATGAAAAGAGATAAATCAATGAAGCTATTCCGTGGCTGACTCAT
The DNA here is from genome assembly GCF_018296145.1 of Oncorhynchus tshawytscha. NCBI lineage: Eukaryota > Metazoa > Chordata > Actinopteri > Salmoniformes > Salmonidae > Oncorhynchus > Oncorhynchus tshawytscha. The sequence goes on from NC_056444.1 coordinate 20,222,169, forward strand.
GGTAATGAAAAGCAATTTATTAGCCCACTCTCTCTCCTTCTGTGCCTCTCTCCCTCCATCTCTCCCTCTCCATTGCTCTCTCCTTCCCCTTTACTTTGGCTGTGACCTGATCCCATTCTCTCCATTAATACCTACACCTTTTCTGTCATCAGATGCTAACTATTGTCAAAAACACGATAAAACACTCGTTTAGGGGTCATGTTTGTTTTCACTCCCTTGTTTTCTACACTTCCCTCTCATTTGCATATAAATCACGGGGTCGTTACTGCGAGGCCGAAACTCGTGTTGTTACACCTACTCATATGATATACCTGCATGGTTCATATTCACCTGGCATAGGTATCCTCAACCTCTTCCTCTCTCGCTCTCTATCCTACTCTCTTTTTCTACCTCTCTTCCCAGCCTGTCTCTCCCCCTCTCTCTTTCTTTCTCTCCCTCTTCTTCCTCCCATCCTGTTCTCTCTCTATCAGCTTTGGTCTGGGTGACTAAAGTTTAAACCTAGCTGACAGGGTAAATAGAGGAGTGAGAGAGAGACAGAGAGAAAGATAGAGAGAGCTTCCCAAGAACCCCACCTACCTCCTCCGGAGCACTACGCTGGAAATCCCGGATCCTGCCAGGCATTTCTCTCCCAGTGTTCTCTCATCTTTGAACTGCAGCCCTCTTCATTTCCCTCAGATCACTTGAGGATCTGATGTCCAGGAGGGCTCTTGCCTGGGCTACGGAGTTGTGGGAGCAACAATCCACAGTTGGCCTCAGATTGGAGGAGTTTGTGGCAGAGGTACGGAAAGTGTTTGATTCTCCGTTGTCTGAGAGAGAGGCGGCTCGTAAGCTGCTCCAACTACGTCAGGATTCCGTAGTGTGGCAGACTACACAGTGAATTTTCGCACGTTGGCGGCTGAGAGTGCCTGGAACCCGGAAGCCCTGTTCGACGCGTTCCTTCACGGGTTGTGGGAGGTGATTAAAGATGAGAGCTGCCCTTGGACCGTGACTTCCTCATTGCCTTCACCATCCGGATCGATGGGCGGCTACGGGAATGTAGGAGGGAGAGGGAGTCTGTTCCCTGTCGTCGACGCTCGTCCTCAATTTCCACCTAGCATCCGAGGAATCCCGGGAATCCCCAAAGCCCACATTTCTGAGTGGATCCAATGTTGGCCAAAGTCTCTCGGAGGTCACCGAGGGCTGTCGAGTCGTCTCCTCCAGAGCTCATGCAACAGGGCAGGGCTAGATTGTCTCCTGCTGAGCGCAAACTTAAGACCCAGCGCTGTCTGTATTGTGGACTGTATTGTGGAGCTACGGGACATGTTTTATCTACCTTCCCATTAAAGAACCAGCCTCATTGAGGAGGTACTAGTATGACTACTCTGGTGAGCCATGTGGGAGTTTCCAATCTTCCATTGCTTGTACCCCTGTCCATGCTACTCTGTTGTGGGGTAACCGGTCCAAATCTCTTTGGGTGCTCATAGACCGACTAGAGCTTTATGGACACTACCCTGGTGTCAGAGCTGGGAAATCCCCACACAACCCCTCTCCATTCCCATGGAAGTAAGAGCATTGGATGGGCACTCTATTGGCAGAGTCACCCACACCCCTTGTCCCATTAACCTGAGAGTTCCGGGTAATTACAGTGAGTTTATGCAGTTCCTGGCCATTGAAACCCGTGGTTTTGGTGTTTTCCTGGCTCCAAAGGCACAATCCCCTGATTGACTGGGCTACTGGTTCTATCATGGGTTGGAGCACGTTTTGCCATGGGCATTGCCTGAAGTCGGTGCTGCCTCCCCTGGGATGTCTTCCTGTGGGCTTGGGAAAAGCCCCGGGCCTCTCCGCCATTCCCGCGGTGTACCAGGACCCCCGGGATGTTTTCAGCAAGGCCCGTGCCACCTCGCTTCCTCCTCATTAGCCGTATGACTATGCCATCTACCTTCTTCCAGGCACTACACCACCTCAGGGGTGGCTTTATTCCTTGTCAGGTCCGGAGACCAAGGTGATGGAGACGTATATTGAGAACTATCTGGCTGCAGGGGGTATCCATCCTTCTGCATCCCCCGCTGAAGCAGGGTTCTTCTTTGTGGAGAAGAAGGACAAAACCCTGCGTAGTGTATTGACTACCGGGCCTGAATGACATCACGGTTAAAAAACGTTACACGCTTCCACTCAATGCCTCAGACGTTGGAGTGGGGGCTGTTCTGTCCCAGGGTTCGGCACAAGACCAAAAGCTGCATCCTTGAGCTTTCCTCTCCCATCGTCTCAACCCCACGGAAAGGAATTACGACATGGGTAACCGGGAACTTCTGGCGGTGAAGATGGAGGGGGCGGAACACCCATTCATAGAATATCTCAGCACTGCCAAGTGCCTCAACTCCAGGCAAGCTCGATGGGCCCTGCTATTCACCTAATTTAACTTCACCATCTCCTACTGCCCGAGATCCGAATGTGAAGCCGGATGCGCTGTCACACCTCTATTGCCCCACTGCTACACGGTTATCCTTACCGTGGTGGACCAGTTTTCCAAAGCTGCCCACTTCATCCCTCTCCCCAAGCTACCCTCAGCCAAGGAGACGGCCCAGCTCATGGTGCAGCACGTCTGCCAGACCCATGGACTTGGACTTGCATTCATGGACTTGCATTCTGCATGCTCATTGGGTCTTCGGCCAGCCTGTCCTCAGGGTTCCACCTGCAGTCTAATGGGCAGTCAGTGCAAGCCAATCGGGACCTGGAGACGACTCTTCGCTGCCTGGTCTCCGCCTAAACCACCACCTGAAGCCAGCAGCTGTGTGGGTAGAGTATGCCTGCAACACCCGGCCACTGGTCTCTCGCATTTTGAGTGCTCCCTGGGATATCAGCCCCTGCTCTTCCCGGAGCAAGAGGAAGAGGTCAGCATACCCTCGGCCCAGATGTTCATCCGCCGCTATCACTGTACCTGGAAGAGAGCCCGGTCGGCTATTCTCAAGACCACCTCCAGGTATCGACGACAGGCGGACCGCCACTGAACCCCGGCTCTCTGTTATTGTCTCGGGCAAAGGGTATGGCTGTCCACTCGGGATCTGCCCCTCCGGGTAGAGTCCCGCAAACTGTCCCCCTGTTTTATCGACCCTTTCCCCAACTCCAAGATCCTTAGCCCCTCTGCTGTTCATCTTTCTGTTGCCCCAAATCCTCTGTATACATCCCACTTTTCATGTGTCTAGGATTCAAACTATGTCTCACAGCCCTTTGTCTCCTGTTTCCAGGGTCACCCCTCTCCCTCATCCGCCAACCGGCGGACACGGTGAGGCGCCTCCTGAAGGTTTGGCCGCAGGGCAGGGGAATCAAGTACCTGGTTAACTGGGAGGGTTATGGCCCGGAGGAGAGGTGCCTAGTCCCCACTAGGAACATCCTTGACCCAGTCCTCATTTTTGTATTTTTTTGTATTTATTTTATTTTACCTTTATTTAACTAGGCAAGTCAGTTAAGAACAAGTTCTTATTTTCAATGACGGCCTAGGAACAGTGGGTTAACTGCCTGTTCAGGGGCAGGACGACAGATTTGTACCTTGTCAGCTCAGGGGTTTGAACTTGCAACCTTCCGGTTACTAGTCCAACACTCTAACCACTAGGCTACCCTGCCACCCCCACCCCGAACTCATTGCTGAGTTCCATCGCCGGCATCCCGGGCCAACCAGGTATGCACCCAGGAAGGACACCAGGTGGGGTCCCTAGGTGGGCTCCCGCCAGGTGGGCTCACCTGTCTTTATGCTTGTCTCCACCCCCCTCCAGGTCTCACCCATCTTCCCATTATCCCCTGTGTATTTATACTTGTGTTCTCTGTTTGTCTGTTGCCAGTCCGTCTTGTCAGGTTTTACCAGCATTCTTTCTGCATTCTTGTTTCTCTAGTTCTGTTTCTAGTTTTTCCCGGTTCTGACCATTCTGCCTGCCCTGACCCCGAGCCTGCCTGCCATCCTGTACCTGTCTGAGTCTGACCTGATCACGAACCTCTGCATGCCCTAACCCCGAGCCTGCCTGCCGTCCTGTACCTGTCTGAGTCTGACCTGATCACGAACCTCTGCATGCCCTAACCCCGAGCTTGCCTGCCGTCCTGTACCTGCCTGATTCTGACCTGATCACGAACCTCTGCCTGCCCTCAACCTGCCCTTTGCCTGCACCGTGTTTCTAATAAATCTTCTGAGAACTGTTCTATTCGCCTCCCGTGTCTGCATCTGGGTCATATCCTGAGTCGTGATACTGGGTGTGTCCCGCCACAGATGGCTGGCCAGTGTCCTCAGCCCAGAGAGCCATCTGTGGAGATGCCTGAACAACTTTATGAAGCAGAACACTCCTGAGGAGAGACAGGGCGGCACCTCGAGAAGACACACACACACATACATTATATCTACACACAACATACACACGCACATTGTCCTGCCTTATCATTCTTTCCAACAAGAAAACTAAAATGGTCCAAAATGATTTCCAATAATATTACAAATGAAACACACTGAGATAATAAAATGTTTTTATTTTCATCTCCACACATTTCAGTCATTTAGATCTATTTCTGGCCCTGGTCTTTCTGTGAGCTCAGATGAAGGAGTGAGGGATGGTTTCTGACAGAAGGAAGACAGTATCTGCATCCCAAATAGCATCCTTTTCTCTATATAGTGCACTCTATTTAAATCAGAGCCCTATGGGCCTGGTCAAAAGTAGTGCACTACGTAGGGAATAGGGTGCCATTTGGGATGCAGTCTGGGAAAGGTTATAGAAGTCTCCCTGAATACAGCGGAATCTCTGATCAGCCACACACTAACATTACATCTGTTAATATCCAGACTGAGATATTGAGTTGGATGGGTTATAAAGCCTCGTCTGCATCTAATAAAATTCTCCTGTCACTCACAGAATACCAGCTGCCAAGCCTCATCTGAGCAGACATGCCAGGGAGACATCAAACAAACACACACACACACACACACTAACACACACACACTGACACCTGCAACACACAAATCCACACACGCACGCACGCTCACACACATACACATTCACATAACCCACACACACACGGTTAGTGATTAGACAAAGCTTAGCAAGGCGAAGCCGTCACATATGGGGAGTAATCACATTATTACACAGGCAGTAGTGCAGACGGCAATCACAATATCACACAGGCAGCTAGGAGAACGACTGCCAGCTGGGTTGGTCCTCAGCTAGGCCTGATGTGTGGATTCGAATTGAGGCTACAAACACACACACACATTCAATGCACACATAGACACACACACACAAATTCAAGCCCCTGCATACACACGATACACATGCAAACACACACATACACAGTCCTGGAGAGATGACACATACAGGCTCAGTGTTCTACATGAGATTAACACACAGAATGCAGATCACGCTGAGTCCATAGAACAACATGGACATGCTTCACTCACTAGTTTCTCTGACAGAAGATCGGCTAGCAGTAGGCCAATCAGCTGACCTTACCAATGATTGGTTATGGTGTTATGTCATTGGTGAAAGCTGGTCCCGGAACCTCCCAAATATTACTCTATCTAAACCAGAGGCATGAGAGTTTGATAAGAACTTATTTAAGATACTTATTTTCCAGTGTTTTCCATCCATCCTTCTGCCTTGCCAGCCAGCCAGCTGGGAGGTCTGTTCTTACGCAATGAGGACCCCCTGGAGTGGATCTGAATTTATTAGAGTACATCTCTGCTTTTAACATGGGAGCACACAATGTCTGAGTTTGGAACACACACACACATTCGTATGCATGCACAAACAGACTCAACACACACAAACACACACCATCTCTTCCGGCGCCAAGTAAAATGGCGCTCGACGAAATGGCAGCAGTTTTACCACCACTAAGACTGCACTCAGTCAGTTGAAAAAGGAAATAAGCAAAAAGGAAACCGCTCACCCAGAGGCGGCGCTCCTAGTGGCCGGAGACTTTAATGCAGGGAAACTTAAATCAGTTCTACCTAATTTCTATCAACATGTTAAATGTGCAACCAGAGGGAAAACAATTCTAGATCACCTGTACTCCACGCACAGAGAAGCGTACAAAGCTCTCCCTCGCCCTCCATTTGGTAAATCTGACCACAATTCTATCCTCCGGATTCCTCCTTACAAGCAAAAATTCAAGCAGGAAGCACCAGTGACTGGGTCTATAAAAAAGTGGTCAGATGAAGCAGATGCTAAACTACAGGACTGTTTTGCTATCACAGCCTGGAACATGTTCCGGGATTCCTCTGATGGCATTGAGGAGTACACCACATCAGTCCCTGTCTTTATCAATAAGTGCTTAGAGGACATCATCCCCACAGTGACTGTATGTACATACCCCAACAAGAAGCCATGGTGCTGAACAGGCAATATTTCGCACTGAGCTAAAGGGTAGAGCTGCCGCTTTCAAGGTCCGGGACTCCGGGACTCTAAAGGGTAGACCTGCACCAGGCTGGGAAGACTGAATCTGCAATAGGTAAGCAGCATGGTTTGAAGAAATCAACTGTGGGAGCAATTATTAGGAAATGGAAGACATACAAGACCACTGATAATCTCCCTCGATCTGGGTCTCCACACAAGATCTCACCCGGTGGGGACAAAATGATCATAAGAATGGTGAGCAAAAATCCCAGAACCACACGGGGTGACCTAGTGAATGACCTGCAGAGAGCTGGGTCCAAAGTAACAAAGCCTACCATCAGTAACACACTACGCCGCCAGGGACTCAAATCCTGCAGTGCCAGACGTGTCCCCCTGCTTAAGCCAGTACATGTCCAGGCCCGTCTGAAGTTTGCTAGAGAGCATTTGGATGATCCAGAAGAATATTGGGAGAATGTCATATGGTCAGATGTAACCAAAATATAACTTTTTGGTAAAAACTCAACTCGTCGTGAATGGAGGACAAAGAATGCTGAGTTTCATCCAAAGAACACCATACCTACTGTGAAGCATGGGGGTGGAAACATCATGCTTTGGGGCTGTTTTTCTCCAAAGGGACCAGGACGACTGATCCGTGTAAAGGAAAGAATGAATGGGGCCATGTATCGTGAGATTTTGAGTGAAAACCTCCTTCCATCAGCAAGGGCATTGAAGATGAAACGTGGCTGGGTCTTTCAGCATGACAATGATCCCAAACACACCGCCCGGGCAACGAAGGAGTGGCCTCGTAAGAAGCATTTCAAGGTCCTGGAGTGGCCTAGCCAGTCTCCAGATCTCAACCCCATAGAAAATCTTTGGAGGGAGTTGAAAGTCCATGTTGTCCAGCAACAGCCCCAAAACATCACTGCTCTAGAGGAGATCTGCATGGAGCAATGGGCCAAAATACCAGCAACAGTGTGTGAAAACCTTGTGAAGCCTTACAGAAAACGTTTGACCTCTGTCATTGCCAACAAAGGGTATATAACAAAGTGTTGAGATGTTATTGACCAAATACTTATTTTCCACCATAATTTGCAAATAAATTCATTAAAAATCCTACAATGTGATTTTCTGGATTTTTTTTCTCATTTTGTCTGTCATAGATGAAGTGTACCTATGATGAAAATTACAGGCCTCTCTCATCTTTTAAAGTGGGAGAACTTGCACAATTGGTGGCTGACTAAATACTTTTAAGCCCCACTGTATATGCATAGTCACTTTAAATATACATACTACCTCAATTAGCCCGACCAACCAGTGCCCCCGCACATTGGCTTTCCGGACTATATGCATAGTCACTTTAACCATATCTACATGTACATACTACCTCAATCAGCCCAACTAACCGGTGCCTGTATATAGCCTCGCTACTGTTATAGCCTCAATAGTGTATATAGCCTCACTACTGTTATAGCCTCAATAGTGTATATAGCCTCGCTACTGTTATAGCCTCAATAGTGTATATAGCCTCGCTACTGTTATAGCCTCAATAGTGTATATAGCCTCGCTACTGTTATAGCCTCAATAGTGTATATAGCCTCGCTACTGTTATAGCCTCAATAGTGTATATAGCCTCGCTACTGTTATAGCCTCAATAGTGTATATAGCCTCGCTACTGTTATAGCCTCAATAGTGTATATAGCCTCGTGTACAGTTATAGCCTCAATAGTGTATATAGCCTCGCTACTGTTATAGTCTCAATAGTGTATATAGCCTCGCTACTGTTATAGCCTCAATAGTGTATATAGCCTCAATAGCTACTGTTATAGCCTCAATAGTGTATATAGCCTCGCTACTGTTATAGCCTCAATAGTGTATATAGCCTCGCTACTGTTATAGCCTCAATAGTGTATATAGCCTCGCTACTGTTATAGCCTCAATAGTGTATATAGCCTCTGTTATAGCCTCAATACTGTTATAGCCTCAATAGTGTATATAGCCTCGCTACAGTTATAGCCTCAATAGTGTATATAGCCTCGCTACTGTTATAGCCTCAATAGTGTATATAGCCTCGCTACTGTTATAGCCTCAATAGTGTATATAGCCTCGCTACTGTTATAGCCTCAATAGTGTATATAGCCTCGCTACTGTTATTTTTCACTGTCATTTTTACTGTTGTTTTTACTTCTGTTGTTTTTATTTCTTTACTTATCTATTGTTCATCTAATACCTTTTTTTAACTTAGAAATTGCACTGTTGGTTAGAGCCTGTAAGTAAGCATTTCACTGTAAGGTCTACCTACACCTGTTGTATTCGGCGCACTTGACAAATAAACTGATTTTATTTGTTAACAGTCAGAAGAGTCAAACTTCAACCCTTTCCAATCAAATCAAATTAAATTGAATTTGTCACATGAGCCGAATACAACAGGTGTTGACCTTACAGTGAAATGCTTACTTACGAGCCCTTAACCAACAATGCAGTTTTAAGAAAATACCTTAAAAAAGTAGGACATAAGAATAACAAATAATTAAAGAGCAACAGTAAATAGCGGGGCTATATACAGGGGGGTATAGGTACAGAGTCAATGTGCTGTGGCACCGGTATCGCCTCTCCTTCTATCTCTATCTCTGACTAATGTAATGTGTAATAATGTAATGCATCATTATCTGCATTGTCTACGGAGCTGCCACACACACACAGTCTGAATTTAGTACCGCTCCGTTCCACTGTCTCTTGCTCAGAGCTGTTAGCATACAGAAGCTAACTCTCATGCTAATCACATACTGATGTCCTCTCCTCGGCCCCCTCCTCCCTCCTTCCTTCATTCTCCTACCTCCCTCTTTTCATTAGGTACTCTTTCTCATCTTCTGAAAACCATTTGCCAATAGTTTTGGCATCCCAAGGTCATTCTCATAATTGCCAAACATAATTTAACTGTTTTTGGACAATCTAGGGCCGTGGTTGTACTAATGTACTAATTAATTAACTAATTAACACTGGAACATTAAAGTACGCTCCCATGATGACAGTTAGTGTGGGCACGCATGCACACACACATACACACATACACACATGCACAAACACACACACAGGACAAACTAATTATCCTCTCAGCTCATTTTAAGGTGTCAAAGAGTCAGAGGGTATCACAGATTAATGTGTCCCCCTGAGAGAATACTTATAAAGAGAGTTCCACCCTGGGAGCTAGCTGGCCATTCTACACACACAACCCCCCTCCCCAACACACACACAAACACACCACACACACACACAGACAGGTGTGTTACCTGATGCTGCTCATACTTCCACCAGTCTCAGAGCCCAGCTTGCATCTCTCCAACTGGGTGGCTACAATCTGTCTTTCTGCCTCCAGCTCACGGGTCAGTCTCTCAAACTGCAGCTCCTACAGGGGAGAGAGACAGGGAGAGATACACACACATGAAAACCTCTAAAAACCTTTTTTTTTTGTGGGGGGTAGGGGGTTCTACTAAGCTAACATATGTAATTGTTTTATGGTCATGCCATGGATCATTTAGCTGTTTAATTTCGAATTGTAGGAACCCTGTATGTATAAAAAAACGAATTCAAATGAATTGATCAAATGTTACATTTGGCCTTTACAACTCTAGCCCATAGAAACACAATGAATAACACATTCATAAATGTCCAGAAAAATACAGTAAAAAAAAGATGTAAGGTTTTGAAGTGTCTTTCCTATATCTAGGAGATAAAAGAAAACTCAGGAAATATTGATGTTTTTTGGACACATATTTAACACCGTTTTTTGTTGGCACAAAAAAACGTCATACTTACATTCATTTGTATGGGCTACCTTTAGGTCATAGAGCAAATCTAAGGACACCATCGTGTTTGTGGGAGTCTCCCCTTTCCATAGTGGGGTCATATTTATTTGTAGCCCAAACAGTTTGGACGCTACAGACAGAAGTTGGCACGTCGGCGGTACCAAATTCAGACGAGTCCCGTGGGGCTTTTGGAGGTCGTGGAGCAAAACAGAGAATACCATCAGGTTCATAAGTGTCTCATCTTTCCATAGAGTGGTCATATTAGTTAGTAGCCTAACAGTTTGGACACTACAGACGTTTCTGTGAGAAGACCCATTTCTGTGATGTCTCCTGGTCTGACAAACAGCGCTGTAGCTCTGTCACTTTCCACCGCAGATGCAGACGGCCGACATAAGCAGATGAGTTGGATTGAGACACAGCCCATGCAAAAAACAGATATCGCTGGCTTAAACTGACAGATTTTGATGAGGATTTTGTTGTTATGTTAATTTAGAGTGACACGCGGGTGCGTCAATAGACTCTTAATTATTAATACACAGATCCAGCACCCAGTACTACACACAGATAGACACATGCCATAGCTCACAGGTCATTCTCGACAATGTAAGGGCTTTTCTACTCAGAAGGTCTTCAGGGAGTATTGCGTCCGAATGTGTGTGCGGGTGTGCCTGTGCATGTGTGTGGTTTGCAGCAGCTGATGCATTAGGTGATTAAGTGGCTTAATGGTGGTTCTTCATATCAGTCTCCAAAGCCATCATCTACAACCCAGACTGATGAGGCTCACAGAGGAGACCGACCTGTGTCTGTGTGTGTGTATTTGGTTTAATCACGGCCAGAAGCGGATCGATAGTACACTGATCTCTACGCCTGTGAAAGGGTTTGTGTGTATGTGTGAAATAGATTTTTGAAAGCCATTTGGGCGGGTGAATGAGTTGATCCCCAGCCACAATCTGAAATCTCACCCCCACCCAAAATCCGTTCTCTTGCTACCGACCCCAACACATCAGCCCAGTACACCCCCAGCTCAAATCTCTATCCTCCACTACCCCTCATCTCCTCTCCCCAGTCCTTTCACCAACTCTCCTCTGCTTTCCTCTCTACAGCTCTGCTCTCTCATCCCTCTATTCTTGCCTGTCTTTCCACCATTCCTCACCTCCCCTCTACTTTCCTCTGTTCCTCACCTTTCTCCTTTCCTTTAATCGAGACAGAGAGAAAGCTCAAACTAGAAGCAAAAACAAAGCTCAAAATGCAAACAGACCAGAAATAAACACGATTATTCCAAATCTTAACTCTTCTACCAACTCTTAACTCTTCTACCAACTAAGATGAACATCAGTCAGGAAAAGTGTCAAACTAAAAGCACTTAATCCCCCCCTCCCCCCAAAAAATCCCTCAAATCTCAGTCCCAAACAACATCCTTAGCCTAGATATATCAGCACATGCACCATAGGCATGAGTCTAGAATAGTCCTCTGTGAACTGCGTGACCCTGCCGTCACATCTGTGTGTGAGTTTGTATGTGTGTGTGTGTGCACACGAAAGAGAACAGGTTTGAATTCCAACACACTTTGTGAGTAACGTAAGGGTGTGTGCCTACCAGACCTGAATAGAACAGCAGAACAACTAGTCACAAAGGTCACTATAGCATCATTAGAATCCCCCAGAAACCCCTCTAACATCGCTCATCAGCCCAGTGACTCCTCCAACACACACACGCTCACATGCGGACGTACGTGCATGGATGCACCAAACAGACACACACACACACATACAAGTTCACAGCTTTTTTCACAGCAAAAGGAGCAGAGAAGTGTTTGGAAATGGTAAGTGCATTTGGGGTGAAATTACAGATAAATGTGTTTGAGATGAAAATGAAATTGTCAATGTTTCTGTTTATAAACCTAAATCTGGTGTCCCTGTGCGTGGTAATAGAGTCCTTTAATTAGTCCTATTTCCCATTCAGGACAAAGTCCCCCTGGTGTTAGGCCATCAGAGTAAAGTGGTCAATCTGCAGCTAATAGCAGACAGTTTTGAGACAGAGAGAGAGTGTGGACATTAAAATGATAAGTGACCTTCTGCTTTAAAGCAGAAGAGAGAGAGAGAGAGGGAATGAAAGGGGACTTGCTCTCATGCATAAAAAACACAGTCAATGAAATCATTTCCTCTTTTTCCTCTCCTCCACTCTTCCTCTGCTCCCTCCACTGTCTTCTTGTGTGTAATTATATAGGTTTCAAGCCCTTGACCACCTATCAGCACACGCACTATAGGCATGAGTTTAGAATAGTCCTCTGCGAACTGTGGGAAGGTAGCCTAGTGGTTAGAGTGTTGGACTAGTAACAGAAAGGTTGCATGTTCAAATCCCCAAGCTGACAAATACAAATCTGTCATTCTGCCCCTGAACAGGCAGTTAACCCACTGTTCCTAGGCCATCATTGAAAATAAGAACTTGTTCTTATCTGACATACCTAGTTAAATAAAGGAAAGAAATCAGGTGAGCTAGTTCACGGCTAGCTCAGAATTATGAACTTTCTGGGGTCCCTGAGGAGAAGGTTTGAAAACCACTATCTGTAGACACTTTGAGGTTTTGTTTTGCTTCACGTTAAGTTCATGTCCGTTACTGAAGAAGAATTTACGAGTCTTTATCATAGGAGTTGAGTGACATGAAGACCCCTCCATAGAAGCTGTGTGTAATGTGTGTCTGAGTTAGTGTAGTGTACTGTTACCAGCCCTGGGGCCTGTAGGACAAGGAGACAGCGCTCTCTCTCTCTCTCTCTCTCTCTCTCTCTCTCATAATAAGTGTTTTGATCCTGCAGGTTTGTCTCATGGCCCATCTGCTGTTGCCTCACCTGAGAGGGTGCGGTCTCCAACTGAAACAAACACACAGTGCACCTGTATCGATGCGGAGCCCCTACACACACCTGTGTTATTGTTCTCTGTAGGATTCAGTTAACATTTCTTTGTTCAATACATACATATCCTCTGCCATGCAGGACAATGAGACAGTCAGTAGGCTAGGGCTGTGGGGAGAGTGTATTTCATTTGACACTGTTAGTTGTGTATCTAGTGGTCTCTGCTGTACTGACCAACTCATAGAAAAGGTCTACTTTTGAAGGGTAGGTTGTTATGAGTTGGAACACACACACTGTAATAATGGCACTGTGCGTCGGGAAGCAGGTGCAAGTGAAACCTTCAATAAAACAACAAAACCAAGAACGACACAATTCTATGAGGCTACACGCCGGTACACAAGAATAATACCAACTGGTGAGTGAACATAAGAGCGTGACATATAAAGTGGAGGAAATTATGAAGGTAATGAAGTCCAGGTGTGAATCATAATGATTAACAGGTGTGCGTAATGATGAGTGTGAGGTGTGCGTAATGAAGAATCCCAGGACAGGTGGTTAGTATTCCGGCGGTGTCGTAGGCTATGAGGGGAGGAGCAGGAGAAGATATGACACACACACACACACAAAACAAAAACTGTCCACGGATATTATAACAGCAAAACTAAGACTTCTGACTGCAACCAGCTGGCAAAAAACTTGTTTAAAATATTCAACACCCAAATACAGCAACACTTTGAAGTATTTGGTCTTTATAAATTACAGGTTAAATCATTACAAGCACCTGGGAAATAGAGGAAGAGACAGGGAGAGAGAGAGAGAGAGAGATAAAGAGAAAAGAGAGAGAAGGATTGTTGATAAGGGCCTGAGGCTGTGTTCTATTAGACCAGAAGCACAAACATTCAGTAAGCGATGTCAGACAGACATACAGACAGACACACTGCCTGTCTCAGCATGTTAAACTGTACAGAGGAACTCCTCACTCCTCTCCTACTCACGCTCTCTCACTCTCTCTGTCTCTCTCGCTCTCTCTCTGTGTCTCTGTCATAAATCTCTCTCTGCTCTCCTACAATTATGAGAAGCTCAATCGAATATCTCTGCCCTCTTCAAAAATAAAGGTGCTATCTAGAACCTACAAGTTTTTTTTGGCTGTGCCCATAGGAGAACCCTTTGAAGAGCCATTTTTGGTTTCAAGTAGAACCCTTTTGGTTCCAGGTAGAACCCTATTGTGTTCCATGTAGAACCCTTTCCACAAGGGTTCTACATGAAACCCAAAACAGTTCTACCTGGAACCAAAAAGGGTTCCACCTGGAATCAAAAAGGGTTCTCCTATGAGGACAGCCAAAGAACCCTTTTGGAAACCTTTTTTCTAAAAGTGTGGTCTGCTATGTTTCCTAACAACTAGAGAGAACAGAGGAAGGAGGAAGAGGTCGAAAGAGGGAATACACAGACAGTGAGAGATAGTGAGGTAGGGAAGGAGGGATGGAAGGATGGAGGGATAGAGGTAAAGAGGGATGGAGAGTGGGAGCGAGGGGACTGGTACTGTAGGCATCAATGCTGTGTAATACTTGAGACCACATATTGAGTGTCGGTCTTGTTTATGTGTAGGATACAGTTGTACTCCGTCTTGACCTGGTCTCGGACAGTGAGGACATGTAATTTCTTCCGGAGACCAGCAGAGTAAAAAACATCATTATCAGCTTCCTTTCAGTCAGCGCATAAATCCGCTTCGCTAGGCCAAATATATACACTCCTTTCTTGAAACATTAGTATCTTAACAGCCTTTATAGATATGCTTGCGCAGTGGTGAACCTAGAGACCTTCAGTGTGTGATAGGTTGGTGATCCTGAAAGGACAGCAACTGTAATACCAGCTCACTCATGTAGGAGAGGTCACTTTTTGTAAAACACAAGTGGAGGCTATACGCAGGTATAAACCCTATACCATTTTTATTCAGTGGGCATTGCTTATACTCACTTCTTAATCCCTACTGTTGAGTATCAAAATTAGTGTAGTGGAGGTATGCGACTTATCATTTATGTAGTACAATGGAGAAATCATGCACAAAGTAGCCAACACAAATCAAATCAAATCAAATCTTATTTGTCACATCCACATGGTTAGCAGATGTTAATGCGAGTGTAGCAAAATGCTTGTGTTTCTAGTTCCGACAATGCAGTAATAACCAACAAGTAATCTAACTAACAATTCCAAAACTACTGTCTTATACACAGTGTAAGGGGTTAAAGAATATGTACATAAGGATATATGAATGAGTGATGGTACAGCAGCATAGGCAAGATACAGTAGATGGTATTGAGTACAGTATATACATATGAGATGAGTATGTAAACAAAGTGGCATAGTTAAAGTGGCTAGTGATACATGTATTACATAAGGATGCAGTCGATGATATAGAGTACAGTATATACGTATGCATATGAGATGAATAATGTAGGGTAAGTAACATTATATAGGGTAGCATTGTTTAAAGTGGCTAGTGATATATTTACATCATTTCCCATCAATTCCCATTATTAAAGTGGCTGGAGTTGAGTCAGTGTCAGTGTCAGTGTGTTGGCAGCAGCCACTCAATGTTAGTGGTGGCTGTTTAACAGTCTGATGGCCTTGAGATAGAAGCTGTTTTTCAGTCTCTCGGTCCCAGCTTTGATGCACCTGTACTGACCTCGCCTTCTGGATGATAGCGGGGTGAACAGGCAGTGGCTCGGGTGGTTGATGTCCTTGATGATCTTTATGGCCTTCCTGTAACATCGGGTGGTGTAGGTGTCCTGGAGGGCAGGTAGTTTGCCCCCGGTGATGCGTTGTGCAGACCTCACTACCCTCTGGAGAGCCTTACGGTTGAGGGCGGAGCAGTTGCCGTACCAGGCGGTGATACAGCCCGCCAGGATGCTCTCGATTGTGCATCTGTAGAAGTTTGTGAGTGCTTTTGGTGACAAGCCGAATTTCTTCAGCCTCCTGAGGTTGAAGAGGCGCTGCTGCGCCTTCTTCACGATGCTGTCTGTGTGAGTGGACCAATTCAGTTTGTCTGTGATGTGTATGCCGAGGAACTTAAAACTTGCTACCCTCTCCACTACTGTTCCATCGATGTGGATAGGGGGTGTTCCCTCTGCTGTTTCCTGAAGTCCACAATCATCTCCTTAGTTTTGTTGACGTTGAGTGTGAGGTTATTTTCCTGACACCACACTCCGAGGGCCCTCACCTCCTCCCTGTAGGCCATCTCGTCGTTGTTGGTAATCAAGCCTACCACTGTTGTGTCGTCCGCAAACTTGATGATTGAGTTGGAGGCGTGCGTGGCCACGCAGTCGTGGGGGAACAGGGAGTACAGGAGAGGGCTCAGAACGCACCCTTGTGGGGCCCCAGTGTTGAGGATCAGCGGGGAGGAGATGTTGTTGCCTACCCTCACCACCTGGGGGCGGCCCATCAGGAAGTCCAGTACCCAGTTGCACAGGGCGGGGTCGAGACCCAGGGTCTCGAGCTTGATGACGAGCTTGGAGGGTACTATGGTGTTGAATGCCGAGCTGTAGTCGATGAACAGCATTCTCACATAGGTATTCCTCTTGTCCAGATGGGTTAGGGCAGTGTGCAGTGTGGTTGAGATTGCATCGTCTGTGGACCTATTTGGGCGGTAAGCAAATTGGAGTGGGTCTAGGGTGTCAGGTAGGGTGGAGGTGATATGGTCCTTGACTAGTCTCTCAAAGCACTTCATGATGACGGATGTGAGTGCTACGGGCGGTAGTCGTTTAGCTCAGTTACCTTAGCTTTCTTGGGAACAGGAACAATGGTGGCCCTCTTGAAGCATGTGGGAACAGCAGACTGGTATAGGGATTGTTTGAATATGTCTGTAAACACACCGGCCAGCTGGTCTGCGCATGCTCTGAGGGCGCGGCTGGGGATGCCGTCTGGGCCTGCAGCCTTGCGAGGGTTAACACGTTTAAATGTCTTACTCACCTCGGCTGCAGTGAAGGAGAGACCGCATGTTTTCATTGCAGGCCGTGTCAGTGGCACTGTATTGTCCTCAAAGCGGGCAAAAAGTTATTTAGTCTGCCTGGGAGCAAGACATCCTGGTCCGTGACTGGGCTGGATTTCTTCCTGTAGTCCGTGATTGACTGTAGACCCTGCCACATGCCTCTTGTGTCTGAGCCGTTGAATTGAGATTCTACTTTGTCTCTGTACTGACGCTTAGCTTGTTTGATAGCCTTGCGGAGGGAAAAGCTGCACTGTTTGTATTCAGTCATGTCACCAGACACCTTGCCCTGATTAAAAGCAGTGGTTCGCGCTTTCAGTTTCACACGAATGCTGCCATCAATCCACGGTTTCTGGTTAGGGAATGTTTTAATCGTTGCTATGGGAACGACATCTTCAACGCACGTTCTAATGAACTTGCACACCGAATCAGCGTATTCGTCAATGTTGTTGTCTGACGCAATACGAAACATCTCCCAGTCCACGTGAAGCCCGTGAAATATATTCACATGCATGTGCGCTGAACACATAGTCTAGTTACAGCGGAATATCATCTGCAGGCAGCAAGAGTGTGCAGCTCTCAACTGGTTTTGGCATGGAGCAGATCACAGAATAATGACATCGGTAGCCCGGTGGATAGGAAAGACGTTTCAACGTATGATATCTACCAGTAAATGTTCATGCTAACTAAGTCAACAATGGGTGTGTAAACTAGGTATTGAAAAGGGTAAGTCCTAAGTGTTGGTTAGTAGGCTATTTGTGATGTGCAATTGTCATCATGCCTGTTTGCATCAGGGGCGTAGACATGGATGGGCCTGAAAGAAGAGGCCCACCAACTGGGGAGCCAGGCGCTGACAGGCCCACCCAATCAGATTGATATGGTTAATTGTTGTTGTGGACTTCTTTTTATTAAATTTTTAAAAAGTGTGATTTTGAGAGTGAAAATGACAGCGTTTTAACTACTTTGCATGTATGAAACAAAAAGACAATCATAATATCAGTCAAAAATATCAAATTCCCAGTTTATGCTACAAAACCAACTTCATAAGGGGTTTTAAAAATGTATTATATTTGACTCAATGTTCCGTGACGTACACTAAGGCAGTGTTGGCAGAATAGATGGATGCAGTTCAATCATGATTCATATAATTACACCAATACATTTCTTGGTATCAGGTTGTAAATCACAGCTGGCAAGGGCAATGATCACAAGTCAGTCATAACGTGGCTAATAGGCTAGCATTTCTATTTATGTAGCTAAAAACACAGACCCTAACGTTAGCTTGATAGCTAGCTAGCTGCTAGGAGGATGTAATGTTATTGGAGGAGTGACTGACTGTTTCCCCCCATATTGTTTTTCAGTGGCTATACACAGCTAGAGATGCAAGTGTCATTTGGTTAGCTAGCAAAAACTTGAACAACTGTTAAACAGTTATCATATCTCTTGGGTTCGCAAATTCACTCTGACTATCTACTCCTAATTCAGAGCACCCTCGTCTGAGTGTGCCTGAGCCCAGAACAACTGATGAATGTATAAACGTGCAACACCTGCTGAATTTGTCCTGTGTCAGTAAACATAGGCAAAAAAAAATCATAGTTTGTCAAGAATGCTCTAGATAACATGTAAATAGTCTAACCAGCTCTGCTACAGCGAGTAAAATGGTCAGAGTGAGGTGTCCTCTCATTTGTGTCTGGAAGTAGCTAGCTAGCAAGCAAGCCATCTTTAGCCAGTTAGCTTTTGTGCTTTGCTGGGACAAGCATGCATTGGCAGGCAAGCTGCAGAAGGACAAGGAGGCTACAATTCCCCATCTTTTATCAGTGCAATTTTGACAGCCAACTAGCTGAAAAAGTTTCAGAGGGTTTATCTAATGGTCCTTCATTAGATATTAGCTCATCTTGCTCTGGCTAGCACTAGTTGTTGATCTTGTTGTCGTTGATGTGCATAACTGAGGGAGAGAGAGCACACCTTTTCATGGTCGTTTAATAAATAGTACTGTAAAGTTCCCAAATGTAAAGTAACATATTTGCAGAAATCCTTTCAGGTGTATTTTGCGGCTTTTGGCGAATGCATTATAAGGCTATAAAGTGTAAACACACAGTCCAGTTCAAAGTGAATGATGGTGGGCCTGTGTGGCAAATGGCTTATTTGTATAAATGTCTACTGTAGTTCTGATTGGCTACAGCGCACCGGTCTGTGTAGACTCCGGTCCTGGACAAGGCAGATGTTTTTATTAGGTTTTATTTACTGCAGTGTATATTAATTGTCCAAACACACGGCTGCTTTCCCACTCTACATTCCTATAGAATTTTCACAAATGCCTTAGTATACACTACGGGTCAAAGGTTTTGACACACCTACTCATTCAAGGGGTTTCTTTATTTTTTACTATTTTCTACATTGTAGAATAATAGTGAAGACATCAAAACTATGAAATAACACATATGGAATCATGTAGTAACCAAGAAGTGTTAAACAAATCAAAATATTTTTTTATATTTGAGATTCTTCAAATACCCACCCGTTGCCTTGATGACAGCTTTGCACTCTCTTGGCATTCTCTCAACCAGCTTCATGTGGTAGTAATCTGGAATGCATTTCAATGAATGCCTTGTCAAAAGTTAATTTGTGGAATTTCTTTCCTTCTTATTGCGTTTGAGCCAATCAGTTGGGTTGTGACAAGGCAGGGGTGGTATACAGAAGATAGCCCTATTTGGTAAAATACCATATTATGGCAAGAACAGCTCAAATAAGCAAGGAGAATGTCACGTCCTGACCTAAGTTCCTTTTTTATGTCTCTATTTTATTTGGTCAGGGTGTGAGTTGGGGTGGGCATTCTATGTTTTGTTCTAGGTTTAGTACTTATATGTGTTTGCTCTGGTATGGTTCCCAATCAGAGGCAGCTGTCAATCGTTGTCTCTGATTGAGAACCATACTTAGGTAGCCTGTTCCCACCTGTGTTTGTGGGTAGTTGTTTTCTGTTTTGTGTTGTTTCACTTGACAGGACTGTTTCGTTTCTCACATTCTTGTTGTTATTTTGTTTCGTGTTTTGTTATATTAAAATATTAACATGGACACTTACCACGCTGCATGTTGGTCTGATCTTGACTACTCTTCCTCAGACGAAGAGGAGAATCGATACAGAGAAACGACAGTCAATCATTACTTTAAGACATGAAGGTCAGTCAATGCGGAACGTTTCAAGAATTTCAAGGTTTCTTCAAGTGCAGTCGCAAATACCATCAAGCACTATCATGAAACTGGTTCTCATGAGGACCGCAGATAGGAAAGGAAGACCCAGAGTTACGTCTGCAGCAGAGGATAAGTTCATTAGAGTTACCAGCCTCAGAAATTGCAGCCCAAATAAATCCTTCATGGAGTTCAAGTAACAGACACATCTCAACATCAACTGTTCAGAGGAGTGTGTGAATTAGGCCTTCATGGTTGAATTGCTGCAAAGAAGCCACTACTAAAGGACATTAATAATAAGAAGAGACTTGCTTGGGCCAAGAAACACAAGCAATGGACATTAGACCGATGGAAATGTATCCTTTGGTCTGGAGTCCAAATTGGAGATTTTTGGTTCCAACCTGCATTTTTTTGTGAGGCGGTGTGGGTGAACGGATATTCTCCACATTTGTAGTTCCCCCCACAAAGCATAGAGGAGGAGGTGTTATGGTGTGGGGGTGCTTTGCTGGTGACACTGTCAGGGATTTATTTAGAAGTTTGCATACATTTTTATAAAAATGGTCCCACTCATTAAGTCAGAATTTGATTGGTTGATTCCACTGTCACTCCAAAATTTTGCCCTCAAACATTTGAATAGCAGATGCCTGAATCTAGCTTCTGATGGTCAAGCCAATGGCTGATTTAGCTAGCTAGATGTGTCTCCCCAGAGACAAGCAAATAACAATCCTGATTGGATCTTTTTTTCTCTTCAGTTTTAACCCTTTCCTTTCCAACTAAAACTGAAGAGATTAGATGAGAATGTCATTGAAAATAATAATATCATGACCATTATTATTAGTCATTATTTTATAGGATGTGTTCCACACTGTGTTTGGGTTAGTTCCAGTTCTCTGCTGCCAATGACTGGAACGAACTACAAAAATCTCTGAAACTGGAAACACTTATCTCCCTCACTAGCTTTAAGCACCAACTGTCAGAGCAGCTCACAGATTACTGCACCTGTACATAGCCCACCTATAATTTAGCCCAAACAACTACCTCTTTCCCTACTGTATTTAATGTATTTATTTATTTATTTTGCTCCTATGCACCCCATTATTTTTATTTCTACTTTGCACATTCTTCCATTGCAAATCTACCATTCCAGTGTTTTACTTGCTATATTGTATTTACTTTGCCACCATGGCCTTTTTTGCCTTTACCTCCCTTATCTCACCTCATTTGCTCACATCGTATATAGACTTGTTTATACTGTATTATTGACTGTATGTTTGTTTTACTCCATGTGTAACTCTGTGTCGTTGTATGTGTCGAACTGCTTTGCATTATC
This sequence comes from Oncorhynchus tshawytscha, assembly GCF_018296145.1. NCBI lineage: Eukaryota > Metazoa > Chordata > Actinopteri > Salmoniformes > Salmonidae > Oncorhynchus > Oncorhynchus tshawytscha. Next base: position 20,243,665 of record NC_056444.1, read on the forward strand.
TTGGCCAGGTCGCAATTGTTAAATGAGAACTTGTTCTCAACTTGCCTACCTGGTTAAATAAAGGTGAAATAAAATAAAATAAATAAATTTGTAGAGCCTCTATTTTACATCAGCATGCATTTTTTTCACAATTCTGAATTTCTAAAGAATCCATATGTTGTTCTGAAATATGAACCCAGAAATACTGGACATTTTGAACTCTTATTATGATGGTGATTTGACAAAATTACAATTATAGCCTTGAATTGGACTCGCATTTTTCTGGTCTCGGTCTTGACTCAGTCTCGGACCCCTTGTCCCCCTCCCGGTCTAGGTCTTGACTTGGTCTCGCTTTAGGTGGTCTCAACACAACACTGGTAGACATACAGAGTTAGACATAACAGAGCTGTTGATAGTATTGTTTGAGTGTGTGGTGTGTTTTGTGTGGATACTGAAATTGAACAGTAGAGTGCATTATAATTTAAATGTGATGAATAGTTTCATTAGGATCATAGTAAGGGAAGGCCTAGTGTCACGACTTCCGCCGAAGTTGGTCCCTCTCCTTGTCCGGGCGGCGTTCGGCGGTCGATGTCATCGGTTTTCTAGTCACCACCGATCCATGTTTCATTTTCGATTTGTTTTGTCTTCATTAGAACACACCTGGTTTCCATTCCATAATCATTGTTCCCTATTTAACCCTCTGGTTTCCCTCTTGGTTTTGTGGGTGTTTGTTATTGTCAAGTTGTCTCATTTTGTGACCTGGATTATTTAGTCTCCTTTATGGAATATTGTTTTTGAGTAAAGTAACGGTTATTACTCATCTCTGTGTCCTCCGCCTTACCCGCATCACCTAGACATTTGACACCCTGTTCCCTAAGCCTTCTTTGCCTCTCTCTCTTTCTCCATCTCGCTCTCTCTCTCTCCCCTCTCCCTCCGTCCCTCCCTGCCTGTCTCGCTATGCTCTGTTTAGTAGCCAATTTAAGAGCCCTTTCATAAACAAACAATGCTAGACAAACATAAACTCCTCTCTAACTCGCCAGGGGACCTAACAACACATGCACATGCATGCACACACACACTTTTCTCTCTATAGCCAGGGGAACCAGAGAAACAACAGCAGGTCTCCATGCTGTCTCATTTTCAACAAAGAGAGATAAAGTTAACCCTCTATCGTTACAGAGCTCAAAAAACAAACTCAAGAAAGGTGTATTTTCTAGTTCCTCACTAGCGATAACTGAAGGGTTTTCCCAATGTGGTTAAGTAGACAATGTAATATCACATTACCCAACTGTGAGTTTGATATGGCGTCACCCTCCACAAATACAAAAGTAACAGCAAGCCACTAAAACTTTACCTACACTCCCGAACAGCAAGCCAAGACAACAAAGACAAAGTTCAGAAACCTTGAGAGGAACCAGACTCTATATTAGCAACTTCCCAATGCACTACTATGTGACCCTGACATGATATAGAGCCACAGTGGTACAGGAACTAGCTATTGGCAAAACCAAACACATCCATATTGAAACAGGTATGTTCATTTAGCAGACACTTTTATTCAAAGGCACTAACATACTGTATATTAAACACACAAAGTATAAGCACCACACTCCAACAGACCACGCAGCCTTTTATCTAGACAACGCATACCCAGACAATCTTTTATAAGACAGTAGAATGTGAGGATATAAGAACAGCGATGGTAGCTATTCAACCTGAACAGGTCATCCTAAGATTTCTTCCTCTCCGTCAGTATTAGAGCTGGTGTGTTGAGCCGGGATGGCAGAAAGGAGATTGAGATTGGGTTCACACTCTGTGACTGTGGAGAGAGACGAAATGTCACCTGCAAATGTCACTGCCTAAATGCCACTGCAGTTCTGTGTCCTAGACTCTGTAAGACTGTGTGTGTGTGTGTGTGTGAGTGTGAGTGTGAGTGTGAGTGTGAGTGTGAGTGTGAGTGTGAGTGTGAGTGTGTGTGTGTGTGTGTGTGTGTGCTGGTTCTTCTAGTATTGTGGGGACCTGAAATCCCCCAAAGTCCCCACAAGGATGGTAAAACAAGGAACAATCTCCCTCGTGGGGACATTTACTACATCCCCATGAGGACAAAGGCTATTTTAAAATTAGGGGTTAGATTTTGGGTTAGAGTTACAATTAGGGTTAGGGTTAGAATTAGGGTTAGGGTTAGGGTAAGGGTGTAGTGGTTAGGTTTAGGAGTTAGGTTTCGGTTTAGGGTTTGGGTCAAAGTTATGGTTAAGTTTAGAGAAACTAGGATTTTGAATGGAAATACATTTTAGGTCACAACGAGGAATGAAGAACATAACGTGTGTGTATGTACGCATTGGTGTGTACGCACACGTGTGTGTGTGCTTGTGTGCGTGTGGCAGCAGGTAGGTTAGGAGCATTGGGCCAGTAACCAAAAAGTCACTGGTTCAAATCCCTGAGCCAACTAGGTGAACAAATCTTCCGACGTGCCCTTGAGCAAGGCACAACCCTAATTGGTCCTGTAAATCGCTCTGGATAAGAGTGTCTGCTAAATGTGTGTTTTTTGCATCTTTCAAGTGTGTCTTTTAGCAATCTTCGTTAATAGTCACGATGCCCTGGCACTATTTTTGATTATATTTGAAGTATAGTTAGTTTGGCAGTAGGCCTAGTTTGGCAGTAGGCCTATTGTGTATGTACAGTGTACTGAGTGAACAAAACATTAGGAACACCTGCTCATTCCATGACATAGCCTGACCAAGAGAATCCAGATGAAAGCTATGATCCCTTATTGATGTCACTTCAAATCAGTGTAGATGAAGGAGAGGAGACATGTGAAAGAAGGATTTTAAGCCTTGAGACAATGGACACATGCATTGTGTATGTCTGCCATTCAGAGGGTGAATGGGCAAGACTAAACATTGAAGTGCCTTTGAACAGGGTATGGTAGTAGGTGCCAGGTACACCAGTTTGGGTCAAGAACTGCTGGGTTTTTCACGATCAGCAGTTCCCCATGTGTATCAATAATGGTCCACTACCCACAGGACATCCAGAGATATGTGATGTGATCCCACTTTCAGCTGTTTGTTGACCCTCTCCCCAGTGCCCCCCCTCCCCCCCTCTGTGTAAATGTGTTTTTCAGTGAAGGATGGTGGGAGGAGCTATAGTAGGGCGGGCTCATTTTAATGGCTGCAATAGAATGAATGCAACAGAATGAAACATATGGAAACCACACAAAAAAGTGATCCTCCCCTAAACCCATAATAATAATTAAAGTGGATAGCAGAGAACATGTCTACTTTTACCCTTTTACCCTTCTTGGCAGTGGCAAACCGTCATTCAGGGAAGGCAGAGTTTAGCCTTTAGGGTTTGGGTGAAAGTTTAGCTAAAAAAACAAAAACGTTTTGAACAGTCATCCAACTCAAAATTCCAAGTTGGGAACTCAGGCCTCTTTCTAGAGCTCCAATCTGAAGATCACTGACATCATGATTCAACCTTGTTTTTTTCAGAGTTCCCAGTTGTCTTGAAAGCACCATATATCCAGAGAATGCCAGTCTTTGATGACAAAGTTTGCCCACAAGAAGGACCAACACGCCACCTTCCTGTTCAAGTGAGCACAGCACAACAGTGTGTCCAAAAATGTCTTGTATGCTGCTGTATAAATGATGTAATATGCCAGGGAGATATGAATACAGTAGCTAAGAAAGTAATACTAAGTGTATATTGTGTAGTAAGCTGTTAGTAGCCCATGTGCCTCACACTAATAATTTGGTCCCGTTCCCCCTCATAACTTAGTCTACTGTTCTGACTTGGTGGTGCACATGTAGCCTATAGCCTGTTTTAGGAAATGTCATCATGGAATATTGTTAGAGCTTTCATTGTCTGCTTATATGCCCCCTTTATTTATCCTACGGTTCTGGCTTGGTGTACAGTGAGAATACTGTAAAATGGCCCATGTTCTGAATTATGTCGCTGTACATTTCAAAAGTGTTAAATAAATAGTTATATTGACTATGTCCGTCTAAGCTCGCTCATTAATGTCTTAATCAAAGTTATGGATTGCCTCTTATCTGCGCATCATTCCTTTATGCCATAGTTTGTACATCTCAATTGTCAGTAGAAACCACATTTGTTTAAACAAGTCAGCCATATCAGCTATGTTAAAAAAAGGCTGAATTAACTGTTTCGCTGCCAGACAAGGCTCCACTGATAGCCAGGTGTACTGTAGCACTGTTAAGGATTCACTCCATTGTGCTGAAAAGTAAGCTGTGCTGTTGCGACATGTTTATGTAGGCCCTAAGTGTGACGACCCTCCCACTCTGTCTGCCGTATTCTTTCTCTTTGCTCTTGTTTTCCTTATCAGGATGTCGGTGGGCGGAGCGATGTCGGGGGGGGTCGTCAGCGAAATGGGACACACCTGGGCCCGATCACTGTGGACAAGAGTTGGGGTGGAAAGATCTCCTTTATTGTAAAAGCATTGCATTTTACTATAATTTCCCAACCAGAATCCATGGATTACATGGATTATATTTCCCAAACAGAAGCCATGGATTACAGGCAACATCCTCACCGAGCTAAAGGCGAAAGCTGCAGCTTTCAAGGAGCGGGACACGAATCCGGACGCTTATAAGATATTCCGCTATGCCCTCAGACAAACCATCTAACAGGCAAAGCATCAATACATGACTAAGATTGAATCCTACACACCGGCTCTGACACTCATTGGATGTGGCAGGGTATGAAAAATATTACAGACTACAAAGGGAAACCCAGTCACGAGCTGCCCAGTGCCACGAGCTTACTAGCCAGTAAAGCTTGCTTCAAGGCAAGCAACACTGAAGAATGCATGAGAGCACCAGCTTTTCCAGATGACTGTGTGATCACGCTCTACGGCAAGAGGTACTGGAGTGCCAAGTCTAGGACCAAATGGCTCCTAGCTTCTACCCCCAAGCCATAAGACTGCTGAACAACTAATCAAATGGTCACACGGACTATTTACATTGACCCCCCTATGTTTTTACACTGCTGCTACTCGCTGATTATTATCTATGCATAGTCACTTTACAAATTACCTTAAATAACCTGTACCCCTAGACATTGACTGGGTACAGGTACCTCCTGTATATAGCCTGGTTATTGTTATGTAATTTCTTTTTATATTTTATATTTGATTTTTAGTAGTTTATTTAGTAAATATTTTCTTAACTCTATTTCTTGAACTGCATTGTTGGTTAAGGGTTTGTAAGTAAGCATTTCACGGTCTACTACACCTGTTGTATTCGGCGCATGTGACAAATAAAATTTGATTTGATTTAATATATCATTGTATTTGCAGTTCAGAGAAAAAAATGTCCTTTTAGAAATATTTCATGCAATTCTGTCATTTTACATATTAGCAGAATCTTTTTTAACACTACACAAATGACCAAAATTACAGGTGGACAGAGAATGAATGGACAGAGAGATAGGCCTATGTGTTCACCTTATCATATTTCTCCAATGCCAAAACAGTGTGTCTTGTTTGCAACAAAACTGTCCCTGTTTGCAAATAATTACATCTGAGACGTCATTAGGAGTCTGAGCATGGTACTTTCAAAAGTTAGATTTACCTTTCCACCCCAGACAGATTAGAAAAATGTAAGCTTTAACTGCTGGCTACTCTTCTTCCATGGCTTAACCCAACGAGAGAAGGTCACAATTGTTTCCCTAAAAGCTGCCTGGGTTTAAACATATTCTACTGTAAAGAAAATGAATAGCTTAATCAATTGATAGTGACAGAATTAGATTACTTCCCGAGCAAAGTCCATGTTTTGTCTCCTCGACTATAAAAGGTTGTAGCTCAGCCTCTGAATGTCATAGAAACAAAATAATATATCCATATGGCCACCCAGATTATTTACATCCCCCCCCCCTTTGTTTTTACACTGTTGCTACTCGTTTACCCCTACCTACACTACCGTTCAAAGGTTTGGGGTCACGAAGAAATGTCCTTGTTTTTGAAAGAAAAACACATTTTCTGTCCATTAAAATAGCATCAAATTGATCAGAAATGCAGTGTAGACATTGTTAATGTTGTAAATGACTATTGTAGCTGGAAACAGCTGGAATATCTACATAGGCATACAGAGGCCCATTATCAGCAACCATCACTTCTGTCTTCCAATGGCACATTGTGTTAGCAAATCCAAGTTTATCATTTTAAAATGCTAATTGATCATTAGAAATCCCTTTTGCAATTATGTTAGCACAGCTGAAAACTGTTGTTCTGATTAAAGTAGCAATAAAACTGGCCTTCTTTAGACAGGTTAAGTATCTGGGGCATCAGCATTTATGGGTTCGATTACAGGCTCAAAATGGCCGGAAACAAAGAACTTTCTAAACTCATCAGTCTATTCTTGTTCTAAGAAATTATGGCTATTCCATGCGAGAAATTGACAAGAAACTGAAGATCTCGTACAAAGCTGTGTACTACTCCCTTCACAGAACAGCACAAACTGTCTCTAACCAGAATAGAAAGAGGAGTGGGAGGCCCCGGTGCACATCTGAGCAAGAAGACAAGTACATTAGAGTGTCTAGTTTGAGAAACAGACGCCTGACAAGTCCTCAACAGGCAGCTTCATTAAATATTACCACCAGTCTCAACGTCAACAGTAAGAGGCGACTCCGGGATGCTGGCCTTCTAGGCAGTGTTCCTCTGTCCAGTGTCTGTGTTCTTTTGCCCAGCTTAATCTTTTCTTTTTATTGGCCAGTCTGAGATATGTCTTTTTCTTTGCAACTCTGCCTAGAAGGCCAGCATCCCGGAGTCGCCTCTTCACTGTTGACGTTGAGACTGGTGTTTTGCGAGTACTAACTCACATATTTCACATGTATTTTACAGCTTGTTTCTAGCATCGCGCTGTTATAGATCACTTTATATAATCGGATCAGTTTTATTTTCTTCTAAATCTTAAGCTAACAAGTGCTTTTTTTCCATTTTCTTTAACAAATAGGTAGGCCTATGGCATACCCTCTTATACCCTTTCAATTTGAGTCTTGGTTTTAACTTAACAGCCCTTCACTGACACCGAAGTAGGATATTTAAAGAGTACAGAAAAAGACTCCTTGGCAAGCTCCGGCTGGTCTCCTTCAACCACTTCTTGTCCCTCACCGTCCCTGGTCTCATATATCCCTGGACTTCGTCACAGGTTTCCCCCCGCTGATGGCAACACCGTCATCATGACAGTAGTAGGCCGGTTGTCCAAAGCCAGCAATTTTATTCCTCTCCCCAAGCTACCCTCTGCCAAAGAGACAGCCCAGCTCATGGTGCAGCACGTCTTCGCCAGACGTCAGTGATGCCCTTGTCCCGAAGCTAGCGTAGTAATGACTACCTAAGGGCTTCCCTGTTTCATCTATTGATGTTCACTGGACCCTATGATCACTTGGTTACATAGCTGATGCCCACTGGACTGTTCATTAATCACGGGACTCCATTTTATTTATTTTCTTAATCTGTTGGCCCCAGCCTCAAACTCAGGCCCTGAGTGTAGTTAACTGACTCTCTCTGCCCACGGCCAACAGCTCCACACTCCCCGCATCTACTTGCCCAAGCCTCCACAGCTTCTCCTTCACCTAAATCCAGGTAGCTGATGTTCTGGAAAGAGCTGCAAAACCTGGACCTGTACAAATCAGCTGGGCTAGACAATCTGGACCCTCTCTTTCTAAAATTATCCGCCGCCATTGTTGCAACCCCTATTACTAGTCTGTTCAACCTCTCTTTCGTTTCGTCCGAGATTCCTAAAGATTGGAAAACTGCCGTGGTCATCCCCCTCTTCAAAAGGGGTGACACTCTAGACCCAAACTGTTACAGACCTATATCCATCCTGCCCTGTCTTTGAAAGCCAAGTTAACAAACAGATCACCGACCATTTCGAATCCCACCGTACCTTCTCCGCTCAAGGTACTAAATTATATCATAACCGCCATTTATAAAAGAAGGTACTGTGCAGCCATCTTCATCGACCTGGCCAAGGCTTTCGACTCTGTCAATCTCCGTATTCTTATTGGCAATCTCAACAGCCTTGATTTCTCAAATGACTGCCTCGCCTGGTTCACCAACTACTGCTCAGATAGAGTTCAGTTTGTCAAATCGGAGGGCCTGTTGTCCGGACCTCTGGCATTCTCTAGGGGGTGCCACAGGGTTCAATTCTCGGGCCGACTCTTTTCTCTTTATATATCAACGATGTCGCTCTTGCTGAAGGTGATTACTTGATCCACCTCTACGCAGACGACACCATTCTGTATACTTCTGGCCCTTCTTTGGACATTGTGTTAACAAACCTCCAAACGAGCTTCAACGCCATACAACACTCCTTCCGTGGTCTCCAACTGCTCTTAAACTGCTCTCTTCAACCGATCTCTGCCCGCACCCGCCCGCTCGCCCGACTAGCATCACTACTCTGGATGGTTCTGACTTAGTGGACAACTACAAATACCTAGGTGTCTGGCTAGACTGTAAACTCTTCTTCCAGACTCATATTAAGCATCTCTATTTCAAAATTTTATCTAGAATCGGCTTCCTATTTCGCAAACAAAGCCTCCTTCACTCACACTGTCAAACATACCCTTGTAAAACTGACCATCCTACCGATCCTTGACTTCAGCGATGTCATTTACAAAATAGCCTCCAACACTCTATTCCGCAAACTTGATGCAGTCTATCACAGTGCCATCCGTTTTTTCACCAAAGCCCCATGTACCACCCACCACTGCGACCTGTATGCTCTTGTCACCTGGCACTCGCTACATATTCGGCGCCAAACCCACTGGCTCCAGGTCATCTATAAGTCTTTACTAGGTAAAGCTCCGCCTTATCTCAGCTCACTGGTCACCATAGCAACACCCACCCGTAGCACACACTCCACAGGTATATCTCACTGGTCATCCCCAAAGTCAACAGCTCTGTTGGCTGCCTTTCCTTCCAGTTCTCTGCTGCCAATGACTAGAACGAATTGCAAAAATTGGAGACTTATATCTCCCTCACTAACTTTAAGCATCAGGTATCTGATCAGCTTACCGATTGCTGCAGCTGTACACCGCCCATCTGTAAATAGCCCATCTAACTACCTACCTCATCCCCATATTGTTTTTATTTACTTTTTTTTGCTCTATGGCACACCACTATTTCTACTTGCACATCATCATCTGCACATCTATCACTTTAGTGTTAATTTGTAATTACTTTGCTACTATGGCCTATGTAATGCCTTACCTCCTTACTCCATTTGCACACACTGTATACAGATTTTTCTATTGTGCTATTGACTGTACTTTTGTTTATCTCACGTGTAACTCTGTGTTGTTGTTTTTTGTCGCACTGCTTTGCTTTATCTTGGCCAGGTCGCAGCTGTAAATGAGAACTTGTTCTCAACTGGCCTATCTTAAATAAAGGTGAAATAAAAAACATTTTTAAAAAACACTAACTCTGTACTGGTACCCCCTGTATATAGCCTCATTATATTTATTTTATTGTGTTACTTTTCATTATTTTTTACTTTAGTTTATTTGGTAAATATTTTCTTAACTCTTCTTGAATTGCACTGTTGGTTAAGGGCTTGCAAGTAAGTATTTCACGGTAATGTCTACACTTTTTGTATTCGGCACATGTGACAAATACATTTTGATTTGATTTGACCCAACACCTCCAGGCTGTGTAAGGAATATTTGACCTGGAAGGAAAGTGATGGAGTGCTGCATCAGATGACCTGGCCTACACAACCAGGCCTACACCCGACCTCAACCCAATTGAGATGGGCCGGAGAGTGAAGGAGAAGCAGCCAACAAGTGCTCAGCATATGTGGGAACTCCTTCAAGACTGTTGGAAAAGCATTCCAGGTGAAGCTGGTTGAGGCAATGCCAAGAGTGTGCAAAGCTGTCATCAAGGCAAAGGGTGGCTACTTTTACTATCACTTTTTTGGTTACTACATGATTCCAAATGTGTTATTTCATAGTTTTGATGTCTTCGCTATTATTCTACAGTGTAGAAAATAGTAAAAAATAAAGAAAAACCATTGAATGCGTAGGTGTGTCCAAACTTTTGACTGGTACTCTTTATATTTACTTTTTTTTTGCCTGTTTTGCATGTTATGTTGGCATTAATATGTGTCACATATAAGTTTGCAAGCAATGTAAAAAATAATACAATAATAATTGAGTTAATAAAGTCGCATACCAACATGGTCTCTTTTTATACTCTTTTGAGTAAGGCAACTCCAAAATGCAGGTGTTTCCGCTAGAGGTCGACCGATTAATCGGAATGGCCGATTAATTAGGGCCGATTTCAAGTCAGTTCAGAACACATTCTTATTTTCAATGACGGCCTAGGAACGGTGGGTTAACTGCCTCGTTCAGATTTTCACCTTGTCAGCTCGGGGGATTCAATCCTGCAACCTTACAGTTAACTAGTCCAACGCTCTAACCACCTGCCTCTCATTGCACTCCACGAGGAGACTGCCTGTTACATGAATGCAGTAAGCCAAGGTAAGTTGCTAGCTAGAATTAAACTTATCTTATAAAAAACAATCAATCAATCATAATCACTAGTTAACATCATGGTTGATGATATTACTAGTTTATCTAGCGTGTCCTGCGTTGCATATAATCGATGCGGTGCGTATCGTTGCTCCAATGTGTACTTAACCATGAACACCAATGCCTTTCTTAAAATCAATACACAGAAGTATATATTTTTAAACCTGCATATTTACCTAAAAGAAATCCATGTTAGCAGGCAATATTAACCAGGTGAAATTGTGTCACTTCTCTTGCGTTCATTGCACGCAGAGTCAGTGTATATGCAACAGTTTGGGCTGCCTAATTTGCCAGAATTGTACGGAATTATGACATAACATTGAAGGTTGTGCAATGTAACAGGAATATTTAGACTAATGGATGCCACCCCTTAGATAAAATACGGAACGGTTCCGTATTTCACTGAAAGAATAAACATCTTGTTTTCGAGATGATAGTTTCCGGATTCGACCATATTAATAACCTAAGGCTCGTATTTCTGTGTGTTATTATGTTATAACTATGATTTGATAGAGCAGTCTGACTGAGCGGTGGTAGGCAGCAGCATGCTCGTAAGCATTCATTCAAACAGCACTTTTGTGCGTTTTGCCAGCAGATCTTCGTTGTGCATCAAGCATTGCGCTGTTTATGACTTCAAGCCTATCAACTCCCGAGATTAGGCTTGTGGTGTAACCGATGTGAAATGGCTAGCTAGTTAGCGGGGTACGCGCTAATAGCGTTTCAAACGTCACTCGCTCTAAGACTTGGAGTGGTTGTTCCCCTTGCTCTGCATGGGTAATGCTGCTTCGAGGGTGGCTGTTGTCGTTGTGTTCCTGGTTCGAGCCCAGGGAGGAGCGAGGAGAGGGACGGAAGCTATACTGTTACACTGGCAATACTAAAGTGCCTATAAGAACATCCAATAGTCAAAGGTTAATGAAATACAAATGGTATAGAGAGAAATAGTCCTATAATTCCTAGAATAACTACAACCTTAAACTTCTTACTTGGGAATATTGAAGACTCATGTTAAAAGGAACCACCAGCTTTCATATGTTCTTATGTTCTGAGCAAGGAACTGAAACGTTAGCTTTATTACATGGCAAATATTGCACTTTTACTTTCTTCTCCAACACTTTGTTTTTGCATTATTTAAACCAAATTGAACATGTTTCATTATTTATTTGAGGCTAAATTGATTTTATTGATGTATTATATTAAGTTAAAATAAGTGTTCATTCAATATTGTTGTAATTAACAACAATTAACAAATAAACAAAATAGAAATTGTCCGATTAATCGGTATCGGCTTTTTTTGGTCCTTCAATAATCGGTATCGGTAATGGCGTTGAAAAAACATCATCGGTCGACCTCTAGTTTCTGCCTAGCTCAGTACTGGGTAGGCAGTTAACCCACTGTTCCTAGGCCGTCATTGAAAATAAGAATTTGTTCTTAACTGACTTGCCTAGTTAAATAAAGGTAAAATAAATAAATAAAAAACTTTCTGTGGTGGTGGGGCAGCCAGAGGAAAATACAGAGTGTAGGGGTTGGTAATGTTCTCCAGTTGCGCCGTGATTGGCCAAGTGTTCCGTCACTCACGGGGACGCTACGTCACTGCAAAATCTAAGGGTAGAGCTCAAAGATTCAAGCCCCTTGGGTGCTGCCATACAGTTACATTAGAAGTGCCCATTTAAGAAGACTCAAAGACATTTCGCACAGATAAAATTATGTCAAATCATGTTATATCTACAGTAGCTTTGATTGGACTGATACTTTAACAACCTTAGCTAGCAAGCTAGCAGTCATCATCATGAATCAAGTCGACAATATACTGGCAAATCATTTTCAATCCTTGTCATATGAAGAAAAATAATGAACAGAAATTATGGATAAAACGCATCAGTGCTCATCGGCCATTGGACATAAACATTGATGGAAATGGCAAATTCAACAATGAGTGGTTTGGATGAAATCAGTGGCTGCAAGCATTGCAAAGCAATCACTAGCCTGATATTTAGTGGAGTGGGTATGTGGTCCCAAGTCTGGGTTTAAGGGTCTCTTCTCCAAGCTTAAAAGGATAAACACTCAACATTGGCCATGTTGTCAATCCAGTTTGACTTCTGGGATAACTGGGAACTCGAGAAAAAAAACTGACTGGGAAAATACATTTTAAACATTCAATTCCAAGTCAGGAACTCAGGCCTCTTTCTTGAGCTCCGAGCTGAAGATCACTGACGTCATCATGATTCAACCTTGTTTTTTTCCCCGAGTTCACAGTCGTCTTGAAAGCACCATAAATTCAGAGAATGCAGGACTTTGATGACAGAGTTTGATGACAAGATTTTCCCACGAAGGACCGCTACGCCACCTTCCTGTTCAAGTGAGCACAGTACAACAAGGTGAGTCCAAAAATGTCTTGTTATCTGCTGCATAAATGATGTAATATGCCAGAGAGATATGAATACTGTAGCTAAGAAGGTAATACTAACATGCTGACCAGACCGGTCACGTCGCGTCTGCGAGCGTCGCAAAATAAATTTTGAAATCCATGTTATTCAATTATTGCACCCACACTGCTCGCACGCGCCAACGAGTGTCTGCATTGCCAAGGGCTAAAATAGAACTCCTTTCTATTTCTGACACAGATTGCGCTGCAAGTCCTGCCTCTCCCATCTCCTGATTGGTTTATAGAAGCAGGTACCCACGTGCCATCTCCTTATTGGTTATACCCACGTGGGTGTTTGAAAGATGAAATGCTTTGCCGGTTGTCGTGGTAAAAGTGTCGATTTTTTTTCTTTAGGTAAAAGTGTAGATGCCATTCGCCATATTATTTCAAAGATGAAATAGCCTGGAAGGGGGAGAGATGACTAGAAATGATTCAGTTGGCCGTTTTATGTGTGGGTTAATTGTCGGAGTAGAGGACCTCGTACATTTCAGGTAAAATAACAACTCAATGTTTATATCCCAGGACAAATTAGCTAGCAACAGCAAGATAGCTAAATAGGACAAATTAGCTAGCAAGTGCAAGCTAACTAGCTAAATTTCCAAACATGTTTAATGGTTTTTGACCTGTCCCCAAATGAATGTCATTGATTCAGAGTTTGTTTTGATATTTTAACCTGCGTGTCGTGATCGCCTTTGGTGTAAGGGGACAAAATACATTTATGCACGATAGCGCACGATAGCGCACATGTGCAGCCAGTTTAGGTTCCGTGTAAGTGTATGTTGTGTAGTACTCTGTTAGTAGCCCATATGCCTCACCCTAATAATTTGCTCACTTCTCTCCTCATAAATTTGCCAACTGTTCTGACTTGCTGGTGCACACAGCCTATGCCCTGTTTTAGAGAAATGAGTTTTCATTGTCTGCTTATATGCCCCCTTTATTTATCCTACGGTTCTGACTTGGTGTACAAGGAGAATAATTTAAGAATGACCCATGTTCTGAATTCTGTCGCTGTACATTTAGAAAGTGCTGAACAAATAGTTATACTGACTACTAGCTTGTTCATTAATGTTTTAATCAATATTACGGATGGCCTCTTATGCGCTCGTGGTCCCCTTATGCCATAGTTTGTACATCTCAGTTATCAGTAGAAACCACATTTGTTAAGCAAGTCAGCTATGTTTTTTTAAGGCAGTAAATGAGGCTGAATTAACTGTTTCACTGCTAGGCAAGGCTCCGTTGATAGCCATGTGTAACAGTGGTGTTGGGACTGCTGTTGGGACTCTTACTGTATGTAGGCCCTAAATGTTTGTGGGCACCTTTTGTCACAATTATAGTGCAATTAATGTATTGTTTAGTGTTTTGATGTGTTGTGTAGTGACTTTGCTGACATGCAACTAAAAACAAATTGGGTAGTTTGCCCCACCAAGATTTACATGCTTTTCTGACAAACTGTTCCAAATTGTCAGAAAAATAATATTGCTAATAATAATAACCCTCCTATTTCTTGATGGCAAGAAGGAGGCAACCGATTGTGTTTTTTTTGTTCGTTTATTTGTGTTTTTTGTAACTACTTTTTAAAACTTATTTTGTACATAATGTTGCCACTGCCATCTCTTATGAACAAAAATAACTTATGGACATCAGGACTGAGATTACTCATCACGGACAGGCAGAATCCTATTTTTCCTTTAATGAGTCTGACGAGCCCAACGCAAACGGTATACTGCTTTCTCAGGAACAGGCCCAGATCCCCGTGATTTCCGTGAAGGGGAGGCGGAGAAAAAGGGGCCAAAGGGCAGGCTGCTTTCTGAGAATTTGTGGGCGATCGAAAAAAAAAACAATTCCTTCCATTCTGCTAGCAAACATGCAATCTTTGGAGAATATAATAGATTACCTACACGCAAGATTAAACTACCAATGGGACATTCAAAACTGTAATATCCTATGCTTCACGGAGTCGTGGCTGAACGACGACACTATCAACATACAGCTGGCTGGTTATACACTGTACTGGCAGGATAGAACAGCGGCGTCTGGTAAGACAAGGGGCGGCAGGTTATGTATTTTTGTAAATAACAGCTGGTGCACAATATCTAAGGAAGAGTCGAACTATTGCTCACCTGAGGTAGAGTATCTCATGATAAGTTGTAGACCACACTATCTACCTAGAGAGTTTTCATCTATTTTTCATAGCTGTTTACATACACTACAGTCAGAGACTGGCACTAAGACAGCATTGAATGAGCTGTATTCCGCCAATAGCAAACAAGAAAACACTCACTCAGAGGTGGTGCTCCTAGTAGCCGGGGACTTATATGCAGGGAAACTTAAATCCGTTTTACCAAATTTCTGTCAACATGTTAAATGTGCAACCAGAGGATTAAAAAAATCTGGACCACCGTTACTCCACACACAGAGACGCATACAAAGCTCTCCCTCGCCCTAACCATAATTCTATCCTCCTGATTCCTGCTTACAAGCAAAGATTAAAGCAGGAAGCAACAGTGACTAGATCAATAAAAAAGTGGTCAGATGAAGCAGATGCTAAACTACAGGACTGTTTTGCTAGTACAGACTGGAATACGAGCTAAATTACTTCTATGCTCGCTTCGAGGCAAATGGCACTGAAACATGCATGAGAGCACCAGCTGTTCCGGAAGACTGTGTTATCACGCTCTCCGCAGCCGATTTGAGTAAGACTTTTAAATATGCCAAATGGACAAGATCCTGCAACCATGGAGAGGTAAATACCTGTCTATTTACAGAAGAATTGCCCTGATTAACACCGTAGTCATATCTCAGTTTACTCACTTACTTATGGCGTTGCCTACTCCTGAGGGTTTGTTTTTTAAATCATAAGAGCAAAAAATATTTCGCTTTATCTGGGACGCTAAACCAGACAAAATAAAGCATGCCTATCTATATAATGAATTGGGTGGGTTGAGATTATTAAATATAAAAGCACTAAACCTCTCTCTAAAAGCTTCACTTATTCAAAAGTTTTACTTGAACCCTAAATGGTTCTCAAGAAGATTACTAAGAAAAGCTCATCCATTGTTTAAAAATGCCTTTTTGCCTTTGTGCAGATTGATTGAATTGAAAATTATACTTTTTTCAAAGTATCTCTCTTTTTCAAACAAGAATTGCAAAAATATTATGGCTGAACTCAAATGTCCTGGTTGATCAAATACCTGTATTTATGAGAAAGATGTTTGAAAAGGGTATTTTGTTCTTAAATGATATTGTAAATTGGAATGGTAGAGTTATGTCCTTCATAGAGTTATCAGAATTGTACGGGAAGGTCTGCTCAATCCAAGAGTACAACCAATTGATTACAGAGTTACCCCAAAAATAGAGGAGGCAGGTGGCAGTGGGAGGAGGTAGGGAACTGGTCTGTCTGTCCTATATAAAGGATCAAAACTGGCGGAGGAATAAAAATAGCATAAATAGAAAAGTATACCAGTTTCATTTGAGGGCCAGGATGTTGGCAGCAGTACCATACAGATTGCAAAATAGTTGGGAAGAGATTTGATGTACCGATTCCATGGTATGAGTTGATATATAAAACAACGCAAGATTCAAGGCTTTTCAGCTAAAATTATTATATAGAATTCTTGCCACCAACAAAATGTTGAATATTTGGGGCATAAAGTCATCGAAGCTCTGCAGATTATTTTGTGAGGATACAGAATCAATAGACAATTTATTTTGGTATTGCCCTCAGGTAGCCTGTTTCTGGTCTCAGGTTCAGGAATGGCTGAAAATGCATAGCATTGATCCTAGAAATAGTACTGTTGGGAGATCTGGAGAAACCGAGTAAGTCGATAACTAATACACTAATACTCTTAGTAAAAGTATTTATCTTCAACTCGCAATCTGTGGATTCTATTCGATTAGATAGATTGAAATTGTACGTTAAACATCACAGCATAGTTGAAAGATATATGTTGTGAAGAAATCCGAAGAGGGTGGCCAGCAGAGATACTGTAGGTGGGATGTGCTGAGTGAAGCTGAGGGTTGGGATGTGCTGAGTGAAGCTGAGGGTTGGGATGTGCTGAGTGAAGCTGAGGGTTGGGATGTGCTGAGTGAAGCTGAGGGTTGGGATGTGGAATTGGAGACAAGTGGGAGTGGAGTTGCTGTACCGGAGATAGAATGATGGTTAAAGATAAAAGTCAAAAATAAAGTCAAAATAAAACATAATAAAAAGTATGTTTGAATAACACTGAGGTGTTTGTACACATGCATATACACACACTCTCATTCAAATAAACCCATGCAAGAACACATACATGTAATAGTGCCAGACATGCACACAAACATATACAGTTGGCTTTGCTGTTATGATTTTAGTTGTCCTTGATGTCCTTTGTTTTTTAAAAGTTTTGTTGCATTGTTGTTTGCTGTTTTCTTCTGTCCTCTTATTTTTTCTCTTTAGTTCACTGTCTTGGTTGTTGGTGCATTGGGGAGTTCTTGGGGGTGGGGAATGGAATTTATTTTTTATTTCTCTTCTTGGGGCGACTGTGGGAGGGGTGTCGAATGGTTGAGGGACAGCTATTAGGGAACTGTGGGTGGATCTTGGAGAGTTCTGGTTCACGTTTTTGGCCTGGTGGGAGATCTGTCAACATGCCCTTGAGCAGGGAATTGACCCGAGATGCTTCTGTGTGTTGCTCTGAATGGGAGTCTGTTGGATGACTGGTATGGTGTAGTTGTTGGGCGGCTTCACAGCAAGTATTTTGTATGTTTCGGATACTCAATGAAATAAAAATCAATTTAAAAAAATTAAAAACATTCACAAGGCCACAGGGCCAGACAGATTACCAGGACGTGTACTGCGAGCATGCGCTGACCAACTAGCAAAGTGTCTTTACTGACATTTTCAACCTCTCCCTGTCCGAGTCTGTAATACCAACATGTTTTAAGCAGACCACCATAGTCCCTGTGCCCAAGAACACTAAGGTAACCTGCCTAAATAACCCGTAGCACTCATGTCTGTAGCCATGAAGTGCTTTGAAAGGCTGATCATGGCTCACATCAACACCATTATCCCAAAAACCCTAGACCCACTCCAATTTGCATACTGCCCAAACAGATCCACAGATGATGCAATCTCTATTGCACTCCACACTGCCCTTTCCCACATGGAAAAAAAGGAACACCTATGTGAGAATGTTATTCATTGACTACAGCTCAGTGTTCAACACCATAGCGCCCTCAAAGCTCATCGATAAGCTAAGGACCCTGGGACTAAACACCTCCCTCTGCAACTGGATCCTGGACTTCCTGACGGTCCGCCCCAGGTGGTAATGGTATGTAGCAACACATCTGCCACGCTGATCCCTAACACAGGGTCCCCTCAGGGGTGCGTGCTCAGTCCCCTCCTGTACTCCTTGTTCACTCATGACTGCACGGCCAGGCACGACTCCAACACCATCATTAAGTTTGTCAATGACACAACAGTGGTAGGCCTGATAACCGACATCAACGAGACAGCCTACAGGGAGGAGGTCAGTGACCTGGCCGTGTGGTGCTAGGACAACAACCTCTCCCTCAACGTGATCAAGACAAAGGAGATGATTGTGGACTACAGGAAAAAGAGGACCGAGCATGCCCCCATTCTCATCACAGGGCTGTAGTAGAGCAGGTTGAGCGCTTCAAGTTCCTTGGTGTCCACTTCACCAACAAACTAACATGGTCCAAGTACACCAAGACAGTTGTGAAGAGGGCACAACAAGACCTATTCTTTTATCCAAATGTATTTATTTTTATTTATTTATTATTTATTTTATTTTTAAACTGCATTGTTGGTTAGGGACTCGTCAAATCAAAGGGGACTCGTAAGTAAGCATTTCACTGTTGTATTCGGCGTATTCGGTGCATGTGACTAATACAATTTGATTTGTTTTGATCTCCTTATTGTTATTATTACTATTATTATGACCATCATTATAATAAGTAATGTTATTATCATTAGTAGACTTAGTATAGCAGCCTTGTGTAACCACCATGGAACTGTAGGCTTAAGAATGCTTCATGTTTAAACTCACACAATGAGACATTTAGATTGTGTGCTACTGATTGAACTCAGACAAAACTAAAACGTTATTGTACATCCCCTTCACGACCACGACCCCACACATAACTCAAGTTCACAGACAAAATAAAAACAATTTCAGACAAAATAAACAAAATTTAAGACAAAAATGTAAGTTTCTAAAACTGTTTGAATGATGTCTGTGAGTATAACAGAACTCATATGGCAGGCGAAAACCTGAGAAAACATCCAAACAGGAAGTGGGAAATCTGAGGTTTGTAGTTTTTGAACTCAGCCCCTATCGAATACACAGTGGGATATGGGTCATTTTGCACTTTCTACAGCTTCCACTAGATGTCAACAGTCTTTAGAACGTTGTTTCAGGCTTGTTTGACTAATGGGTCTGGCAGCAGCCTCGTTCTCAGTCACGCGCATTTCACATGAGAGGTAGCTCTCGTTCCATTGCTTTTCTACAGACAATGGAATTCTCCGGTTGGAACATTATTGAACATTTATGAAAAAACATCCTAAAGATTGATTCTATACTTAGTTTGACAAGTTTCTACGACCTGTAATATAACTTTTCGAACTTTTCGTCCGATGTTCGGCTGAACCTGAACGCACGTTTGGATTTGTTTACAAAATAAGCTATTTGCACGTAAATGATGGGCATTATCGAACAAAACAAACATTTATAGTGGAACTGCGATTCCTGGGAGTGCATTCAGATGAAGATCATCAAAGGTAAGTGAATATTTATAATGCTATTTCTTACTAATTTTGACTGCGCAACATGGCAGATATTTCTTTTGGCTGGTTTGGGCTCTGAGCGCCGTACTCAGATTATGCTTTTTCTGTAAAGTTTTTTTGAAATCTGACACAGGGTTGCATTAGGGAGAAGTGTATCTAAAGTTCCATGCATAACACTTGAATTTTCATCAACATTTATAATGAGTATTTCTGTGAATTTATGTGGCTCACTGCAAAATCACAGCATGTTTTTGAACTACTGAACATAACACACCAATGTAAAATTAGATTTTTGGATATAAATATGCACTTTATCAAACAAAACTTACATGTATTGTATAACATGAAGTCCTATGAGTGTCATCAGATGAAGATCATCAAAGGTTAGTGATTCATTTTATCTCTATTTGTGCTTTTTGTGACTCCTCTCTTTGGCTGGAAAAATGTCTGGGTTTTTCTGTGACTTGGTGGTGACCTAACATAATAGTTTGTGGAGCTTTCGCTGTAAAGCATTTTTTAAATCAGACACTGTGGCTGGATTAACGAGAATATTATCTTTAAAATGGTGTCTAATACTTGTATCATTGAGAAATTTGATTTATGAGATTTCTGTTGATTTGTATTTGGCACCCTGCAATTTCATTGGCTGTTGTTCCGCTAGCGGAACCCCAGCCCTAGACAGGATATGGAGACAACTGGAAAAGGATGGATGAAAGTGACCTGTATGCCTACATAGGACTACTAATCTTAGCAGGTGTGTATAGGTCCCATGGCGAGGCTACATGTAGTCTCTGGGCTGGAGAGAGTGGAAGGGCGATTTTCCGTGTCACGATGCCACTGAAAGTCTTTCACACATTCTCAAGAATGCTCAAGAATTTGTTAACTGTGAGTCACGACCTGCAAGATGTGTGAGAGACAAGCTGGCGGCCATAAAAGAGGTCTGGAAGAAGTGGGTGGAGCGTCTGCCATACCTCTACAACCCTGGGCCTGCAGTAACAGTGGATGAGTGGATGAGCAACTGGTTCCATTTAGAGGTACATTTTTATTTTCATATCTGTAATGTAAGTGATTTTCACTGTTAATGTCATTATGTATTGCTGTAATATCATTGATTTATGAGATTGGTTTCTGTGACACTGATACTAATTACTGATAATAATCTCTTTTGTCAAAAGGTCGCTGTCCTTTCCGGCAGTATATGCCCAGTAGCCAGCAAAGTGCTATCTCTTGCAAAAAAAATGTTTACACCTATGCAGTACCTTTAGCAATAATAATAATAATAATAAACCTTTACTTTAGTAAAGAAAACAATTATGACAGGCGTGTTGTAATAAATACGAGTGATGTCCACTGATTAAACGCAGTCCTTCTGCACAGTGAAGAGGGAAAACCCAGATATTCACAAAGTTTGTGATGAATGACAGGTTGTTTCTAAATGCAAAATAGATTTGGGGTTGTCAGCTGTCTACCAAGCTTACGCATATCGTGGGGGGCAGAACACAAACAGTATTGTACTCTCTCTGTGCGTGTGTTGTACCGTACTCTTCAGGTGTACCTATGCCCTGTATGACAAGCGCTAGGGTAATTGAATGGAAGCAAAGCCCCGGGCTAAGATAACCACGGTGGGTGATGGACTTGCCTAGTTAAATAAAGGGTAAATACATTTTTTTTTTAAACCACAGTGGGTGAGGAGCTTTACAATGTCCTCTGGGAAAAATGCGGCTTTCGTTGTCCATTCACTCCGTCAAATAAAGCTTTCACACTTGAAATAAAACAGAGACGTATGTGTCTTATATTGAATCGGAATTGACAGGGGCAAAGTGTAGCATGCTGGATGGGAAATCATAGACCCTGTGTGTGTGGGGGAGGATGTGTGTGTGTCTGTGTGTGTGTGTGTGTGTGTTTCCAGAGGAGATATGAAAGGTTTGTTGAGAGCATCTCTCCGCAGGCTCTCAGGTGATGGTTTGATGGCTCGATACTGATTGAAAAATGTCAAGAGCTCCTTTCATGTTGAAGTAAAGGACATTTGGTCCGCATTTTGAGAGGGAAAATAAACTATGAATGTCAACCTACCAACTCACTGTGTCTCAAAAGGTCTACAAGGATGATTTAGTAGAGAAGAAATTACCCACAAAATGGAGTCATGTGCAGGCTGATCGTTACAAAACGTAACATGCCACTTTGCTTGTCTGGACTTCTTATTCCTCCTTTCAAACACTTTCTCCAACGTGTGATAGAAACACTTCAATGTAAACAGACAAGATACCAACTAAACCCAACCTGTCTGTGGTTTTCATCTGAGATTGTGTGCTTGTGCTGTGTGTTTCTCTCTCTAGCTTTCTCTCCCTCTATCTCTCTCTCAGCCTTGCTCTCTCCCTCTCTCTCTTTCTCTCCCCCTCTCTGCCTCTGTCTCAGATTGGCATACTGCATCACTAACAGTTCTACCCCTCCCTGCTGATTAAATATGTTGCACAGACAATAGAATCAACTGCTAAGACTGGGGTTCCCAAACTTTTCTGGCCCACGATCCCATATAGATATATGAAATGTTCATGACCCAACCATGTGAGAAAAAAACTGTAATTAACAGCCAATGTTTTATTTTTTAATTAGGGCTATGGCAGTCAACTGCAAAACATTCTAACAGTATTTCTGATTGTATTCACAACTCACCATCATATCATTTTAATGTGGGGCTATGACAGTCAATTAGTCTGACATAATTGATCTAATCTCACCACCACTAATGAGATAGGTGTGCTTGATGCATGTTGCGTCGGAGCTTCACAAACTCAGAGGGCGTGGTCTCCTGACATATCCAACCTGGGTCAAAAAAAATGTATGCAAACAAGAGCACTGAATCAGCGTAACATGAGTTTTAATACTTGGAGGGAGACGGCACAGTATTCCCTTTGAGTCAGGAACCAAAACCCCTCCATAGTGACCCGTGAATGCGCTGTGTGCAGCATTCGGTCACACGACAGCTTGATCAGGTGTTTGATTTCACTTACTGGCATGTCAACTGAGCCAGGGTCACAGTCAAACGGATTTAGCTGATTCGGTCACAAAATGTTTTGGGATTTACCCTGCATGCTTGCGTAGATTTCGTTCAGTTTCCCAAAAATACTGTACCAGTACAGTACCAGTCAAAATCTTGGACACACCTACTCATTCCAGGGTTTTTCTTTATTTTTCAAATTTTCTACATTGTAGAATAATAGTGAATACATCCAAACTATGAAATAACACATATTGAATCATGTAGTAACCAAAAAACTGAGTCAATGTGCCGGGGTGCAGGTTAGTCGAGGTAATTTGTACTTGTAGATAGGGTTGAAGTGACTATGCATAGATAATATACAGCAATGTATAAAATCTTTTCAGTCTCCTTGAGGGGGAAAAGGTGTTGTCGTGCCCTCCTAGCAACTGTCTTGGTCTGTTTGGACTATGATAGTTTGTTGGTGATGTGGACACCAAGGAACTTGAAACTCTCAACCCGCTCCACTACAGCACCGTAGATGTTAATGGGGGCCTGTTCGGCCCGCCTTTTCCTGTAGTCCACAATCAGCTCTTTGTCTTGCTCACATTGAGGGAGAGGTTGTTGTCCTGGTACCACACTGCCAGGTCTCAGACCTCCTCCCTATAGGCTGTCTCATCGTGATCAGGCCTACCACTGTTGTGTCGTCAGCAAACTTAATGGTGGTGTTGGAGTCGTGTTTGTCCACACAGTTGTGGGTGAACAGGGAGTACCGGAGGAGGATCAGCATGGCAGACGTATTGTTGCCTACCCTTATCACCTGGGGGCGGCCCGTCAGGAAGTCCAGGATCCAGTTGCAGAGGGAGGTGTTTAGTCCCAGGGTCCTTAGCTTATTGATGCGCTTCATGGGCACTGTGGTGTTGAAGGCTGAGCTTTAGTCAATGAACAGCATTCTCACATAGGTGTTCCTTTTGTCCAGGTGGGAAAGGGCAGTGTGGAGTGCGATTGCATCATCTGTGGATCTGTTTGGGTGGTAGCGAATTGGAGTAGGTCTAG
Source organism: Oncorhynchus tshawytscha (assembly GCF_018296145.1). NCBI lineage: Eukaryota > Metazoa > Chordata > Actinopteri > Salmoniformes > Salmonidae > Oncorhynchus > Oncorhynchus tshawytscha. The sequence continues at coordinate 20,267,425 of NC_056444.1, forward strand.
GGTATTCGGGAGGATGCTATTGATGTGAGCCATGACCAGCCTTTCAAAGTACTTCATGGCTACCTACGTGAATGCTACAGGGCGGTATTCATTTAGGCAGGTTACCTTCACTTCCTTGGGCTCAGGGACTATGGTGGTCTGCTTGAAACATGTAGGTATTACAGACTCGGTCAAGGAGAGGTTGAAAACTTCAGCGAAGACACTTGACAGTTGGTCCACATGCTTTGAGTACACGTCCTGGTAATCCGTCTGGTCCTGAGGCTTTGTGATTTTTGACCTGTTTAAAGGTCTTGCTTGGCTACCAAGAGCGTTATCACACAGTTGTCCAGAACAGCTGGTGCTATCGTACATGCTTCAGTGTTGCTTGCCTCAAAGCGAGCATAAAAGGCATTTAGCTCGTCTGGTAGGCTCGCGTCACTGGGCAGCTTGCGTCTGGGTTTCCCTTTGTAGTCTAATAGTTTTCAAGCCCTGCCACATCCGACGAGCGCCAGAGCCGGTGTATTAGGATTCAATATTAATCCTGTATTGGCGCTTTGCCTGTTTGATGGTTCATCTGAGGGCATAGCGGGATTTCTTATAAGTGTCCGGATTTGTGTCCTGCTTCTTGAAAGCAACAGCTCTAGCCTTTAGCTCGATGTGGACGTTGCCTGTAATTCATGGTTTCTGGTTGGGATATGTACGTACGTTCACTGTGGGGACGACGTCGTCGATGCACTTATTGATGAAGCCGATGACTGAGGTGTTATACTCCTCAATGTCATTGGTTGAATCCCAGAACATATTCCAGCAAAACAGTCCTGAAGCGTAGCATCCGTGTCATATGACCAATTACATATTGAGCGAGTCACTGGTACTTCCTGCTTTGGTTTTTGCTTGGAAGCAGGAATCGGGAGGATAGAATTATGGTCAGATTTGCCAAATGGAGGGTGGGGGAGAGATATGTATGTAATGTTCTGTATTTATTTTCTTAGTCAACCTTATGTTCTGTTTCGTTGTGTTCTTGAATGTAGTGAATACTCAGTGAGAAGAATGTGTAAATACACACACACACACACACACATACACACACACACACACACACACACACACACACACACACACACACACACACACACACACACACACACACACACACACACACACCAGCCAGACCATATTGGCATCCAACTGAGGACATGTTGCTTCTGAACGCAACTCAACACCAGTTGATGAGCTACTGGCAGAGACGGAGGCAGGCTGGGACAGAGAGAGCCTTCTGGGGGTGCGTTCACAAGTCAACAGTTGTTGATGTGTGTGTCTGTAGGTGGCAGATGTGCTCTCAGAGACTAATTGGCCCTTATTGCTGTCTCTGAGCGGGGGGGTTGTTTATTACTGCACACAGCTCGGTAGGGCCCAAGGGAGGTGTGTGTGTGTGTGCGTGCGCGTGGACAACTCTCCCAGTGGGGAAGAACATTTCTCATGTAGACAGACATATATTTGCGGGTGTTTTCTATATCATCAGGGGTGCAACTTTGGTTTTAGAAGTGGCGGTGACATATTTATATTTTAAAAATTACCCAGTCGGATAAACACTCCAAATAGCCTATCCGACTGCTCGGAGATGTCTTCATGGTCCTAAAGCAGACCTTTGCCTCGTTTTGTATCACATTCAAATGAGAAAACTAGTGAGAAATGAGAAAAATTATATTTCAGAATGTGGGGGGGACATGTCTCCAGTGAAATGTGCGCCCCTGTATGTCATTAATATATGCAGTAAGCCTACATCAAACCTGTCGTAACTAGTTAATTGCATGTGTTTCTTCTCATAAACAATGACAATTGATGGATGGTGATGAGTAACAGCAATGTTCAAAGTAAACATCGATAGGTATCGACGGTGTGTCACCAGCAACACAAACACATCGAAGGAAAATATTAACAATGTACCTCTTTTATATTAAGCCCCCTCTCGCTCTCTACACACACACAACCACACACACATCAAATCGCTGCATCTGTGGATTTGATTGGAGTGTCTCATTATGTGTCTGTACACAAACAAAGGAGAGAGATGTAATCTGCTCAAACAACAGGACATGAAGAGGCCTATGGTAATTGGCTGAAGAGACACTATCATTTACAACACTTACACTGGCATCTCATTAGAGAAGAGGGATACAGAGAGAGAGAGAGCGATACAGAGAGAGAGAGAGATACAGAGAGATACAGAGAGAGAGATACACAGAGAGAGAGAGATACAGAGAGAGAGAGATACAGAGAGATACAGAGAGAGAGAGATACAGAGAGATACAGAGAGAGATACAGAGAGAGAGAGATACAGAGAGATACAGAGAGAGAGAGAGATACAGAGAGAGAGAGCTACAGAGAGAGAGAGAGATACAGAGAGAGAGAGATACAGAGAGATAGAGAGAGAGAATGAAAAATAAGATCATATCAAAGACGATGTGCACAAACCATGACAGGCACCACGATGGGCACAAACTGCATCTCCAATAGATACACACACACACACACACACACACACACACACACACACACACAGGAGCCAACATGTGCCAGACAGTATCTACAGTATATCCAATAAAGACATGCCACAACAAGTGAAGAGAGAAGAGAACCCCAAACAAACAGCCCTTCATCTACAATAAAAACAGAGTTGGCTTCCTGTCCACTTGTGTAACACTATGCTATTAGCCCCCCACAACACGCCCTCACACGCACATCCCACCACCCACACACATACAGTACACACCTGAACCAGATTGGGAGAGGTTCTTAATAGTAATGTTTCGTCTTGCTCTGCCAAAGACAAAGTGAAGTCTACACTCTTAGAAAAAAACTCTTAGAAAAAAAGGTTCCAAAGGGTTATTTGACTGTACCCATAGGAGAACCCTGTTTGGTTCCAGGTAGAAACCTTTTTAGTTCCATGTGGAATCCATTTGGGTTGCATGTAGAACCCTCTGTAGAAATGGATCTACCTGAAACCAAAAAGCGTTCTTCAAAGGGTTCTCCTTTGGGGTTCTACATACTACTTTTTTTCTATCTAGAACCTAAGAGTAAACCTCCTGTGATGTCCTTCTTATCCTCCCCCCTCCTCCCCCTCTACTCCTCCTCTCCTAACCTCCTCCTTTCCTTCTCCTCCTCTCTCTGATCTTTTATGAATTTTTTATCTAATTCTGACTGAAAGGTGCGCGCTGCCTCTCATGGAGGAGAGAAAGAGATGGAGGCGGTGAGCGAGTACTGCACACACTACAATTATTTAGGTTAAAAAATAATCTCAACTGAGACAGAAAGCACACAGAGCATTGAAATATCTATTAAAATATGGCTAAAACGAATTGAATGACTCAACCAATTGCACTTTATGGCAGCGAGGTGTGGGGTCCACTTGCAAAATAAGATTTCACCAAATGGGACAAAAAAAAAACATTGAAACCCTGCATGCATTCTGTCCAGAGGAAAACTACAAACAATGCATGCAGGGCAGAATTAGGCCAATATACACGAGTAATAAAAACTCAAAAAAGAGCAATGAAGTTTTGGAAACATCTACAGTGACCCCCTCTCATATCATTACCAAGCCCTGCAATGCCAAGTGCTGAGCAAAGAACATAGTCCCCTCATCCAGCTGGTCATGGGGCTGAGTTCACAAACCTGACCTACTAACACACTGAAGGCTCCATTTTAACAAACCTAATGCAATGGTAAATCTAAGCACTGGCGGTAGCGCTGGTGGTAGCACTGGTGATGTCCGGTGATGTGTCAGTAATATTTTTGCTATTTTCACAGACGTTATTATGAGCGCAATAGCTGCCGGTAGTGCAAAAGGGCAGAGTTTTTATGAATAAACAAGTTGTAGGTGTGATGAGGGCTTGGCCACTCACTGGCCAATCAAGGCGTTCCATGGCTTAAAAGGATACTTTTGACAATGAGGCCCTTTATCTATGCTCCCAAGTGTCTCAGTGGTCTAAGGCACTGCATCTCAATGCTAGAGGCATCAATACAGACCCTGGTTTGATTCCGGGCTGTATCACAACCGTCCGTGATCGGGAGTCCCATAGGGCGGCGCACAATTGGCCCAGCGTCGTCCGGGTGAGGGGAGGGTTGGGCCGGAGTAGGCCGTCATTGTAAAATAAGGATTTGTTCTTAACTGACTTGCCTAGTTAAATAAAGGTTAAATATATATATATATTTTAATCTTCTACCCAAAAGAGTCAGATGAACTAGTGGATATAATTTTTAAGTCTCTGTGTCTAGTATGAAGGACGTTAGAGGTCGTTTCTCGAGCCAATGCTAACTACCATAAGCACAATGACTGTAAGTCTATGGGTATCTGCCCAAATCCTAAAGTATCCCTCTAAAGTCCAGATCAAATGAAAAAGCACATTTTTTTACGAGCGTGAACACTCTGGAATTCAGATGCATGTTAGTTAATGAGAGAAAACCGATGGGCCGTGAGCGTCAACACCGTCAACAGCATCAAGCACTTTAAAATTAGCAAGTACATCGCTTCTGCCCGAAGCAATGCTGGTTTAGTAAATGTTGACGCCATTGACTGCGTCTCTCAATGTGGTTTGGGCTTAATACTACATGCGTTTGTCTCAAGTTCTGGAGGTTATTGACTGTCTGCATTCTCATCAACTCCAATTCGGCTGGAGGCACGGAATATTCTCGTCCTAGTCCATTGTGGATTGATACTACAGTTTATTAAATAGCATCGGCCACAATAACGAGTAGTAGCAACAGCAACAACAACAAAAAACATCCAGTGTTTGCTCAAGATGTTTGGAGTGTTGACAGTCAGCATTTTGTCAAGGGGGCTGAAAAGGTTACAGCCTTATTCTAAAAATGATGACATTGTTTTTTCCCCTCACCAACCTACACACAATACATCATATTGACTAAACAAAAACAGGTTTTTACACATTTTTTCTCATTTATATTTAAAAAACATTGAAATATCACATTTGCATAAGTATTCAGACCCTTTTTACTCAGTAATTTGTTGAAGCACCTTTTGCAGTGATTACAGCCTTGAGACTTCTTTGGTATGACACTACAAGCTTTGCACACCTGTATTTGGGGAGTTTCTCACAATCTTCTGTGCAGATCCTCTCAAGCTCTGCCAGGTTGAATGGGAAGTGTTGCTGCACAGCTATTTTCATCTATCACCAGAGATGTTCGATCGGATTCAAGTCCAGGCTCCGGCTGGGCCACTCAAGGACATTCAAAGACTTGTCCTGAAGACACTCCTGCACTGTCTTGGCTGTGTGTTTAGGGTCGTTGTCCTGTTGGAATGTGAACCTTTGCCCCAGTCTGAGGTCCTGAGCGCTCTGGAGCAGGTTTTCATCAAGGGTCTCTCTATAATTTGCTCTGTTCATCTTTGCCTCGATCCTGACTAGTCTACCAGTCCCTGCCGCTGAAAAACATCCCCACAGCATGATGCTGCCACCACCATGATTCACCGTACAGATGGTGCCAGGCTTCCTCCAGACGTGACGCTTGGCATTCAGGCCAAAGAGTTTCATCTTGGTTTCATCAGACCAGAGAATCTTGTTTCTCATGGTCTGAGAGTCTTTAGGTGCCTTTTGGCAAACTCCAAGCGCACTGTCGTCCCTTTTACTGAGAAGCGGCTTCTGTCTGGCCACTCAACCATAAAGGCCTGATTGGTGGAGTGCTGCGGAGATGGTTGTCCTTCTGGAAGGTTCTCCCATCTCCGCAGAGGAACTCTAGAGCTCTGTCAGAGTGACCATCGAGTTCTTGTTCACCTCCCTGACCAAGGCCCTTCTCCCTCGATTGCTCCGTTAGGCCGGGTGGCCAACTCTAGGAAGAGTCTGGGTGGATCCAAAGTTATTCCATTTAAGAATGATGGAGGCCACTGTGTTCTTTGGGACCTTCAATGCTGCAAAAATGTTTTGGTACACTTCTCCAGATCTGTGCCTCGACACAATCGTGTCTCGGAGCTCTACAGACAATTCCTTTGACCTCATGGCTTGGCTTTTGCTCTGTCATGCACTGTCAACTGTAGGACCTTATAAAGACATGTGTGTGCCTTTCCAAATCATGTCCAATCAATTGAATTTACCACAGGTGGACTCCAATCAAGTTGTAAAAACATCTCAAGGATGATCAATGGAAACAGGATGCACCTGAGCTCAATTTAGAGTCTCATAGCAAATGGTCTGAATACTTAGGTAAATAAGGTATTTCTGTTTTTTTCTTTCGCTTTGTCAGTATGAGGTATTGTGTGCAGCTTTATTTAATCAATTTTAGATTACGCTGTAACGTAACAAAATGTGGAAAAAGTCAAGGGGTCTGAATACTTTCCAAAGGCACTATACATGTGAGGCACATTCTCAATAAGCAAGATATAGCTGAGGCCTATTGTTGATATGGCGTTATGACAGAACATTTTCAATAGTGTGTCTTTGGTAATCGGACAAGAGGTGCCCTTTGGAAATGAATACAAGCTGAATGGAGTATGCACTGCAGGTGCATGTGAACTGTGAATAATGCAAAAGCATGTCAGCAAAAGATTCACGAGTAGACCATTTAGAAACCTCTCATGGATAGGCTCCTGGGCTAATGCATGGCCAGGACAGGAGTGAGATCAGACGCATTGTTGTCTTTTCTTTTTTAATCAAGCAAATCTAAAAACAAGCAATTGTTACAGGAAAATAACTTACATTCTTCTAAGTACCAGTGCCACCGGATGATCTAATATCCCGTTCCATGATGGGTATATAGCCTAAGTATATGGAAGGGTTTTCACGCACAATCCAAAATATTAACAGGAGCTGGCTAAAATAATGTAATAGACAACATAGATAAAATGGGGATGTCAGCTTACTGTTTTGCTGCTGGTCTTAAATATCCCCACCAGCGCATATTGAAATTTGCACTTTGCCACACGTTTTTAAAAACTGTTACGCCCATCGTTGAATGAGTGAGACCAAAGTGCACCTTGGAAAGTGTTCATCGTACTTTATTAAATGAGCACCAAACAACATTTAAACGAATGTAAAGTTCTGCAGGGCTAGACAGCTACTGTGCAAAAACAAGATCCCACAAACTTGAGTGGAAAACAGGCTGCCTAAGTATGATTCCCAATCAGAGACAACGATAGACAGCTGCCTCTGATTGGGAACCCTACCCGGCCAACAAAGAAATAGAAAGCTAGAATGCCCACCCAAATCACACCCTGACCTAACCAAATAGAGAAATAAAAAGGCTCTCTAAGGTCAGGGCGTGACAAAAACACCTAAGATATTACCAGCCTTGTCCATAAAATACAGGTAAATTACTAATCTTGGCACTAAGATTTGAAAATAGAAGAGTTTGACAATTGCGCTGGCTTAAGGCCAGCCGAAAATGGAGCCCTGAAGCCTCAGGATCAAAACATCAATCAGAATAAACCAAATGACAAAACAGTCAAAACAAAACTACATCACCTATTGGGAAACACAAGCACAAAGCAAAATGCAGTGCTATCTGGCCCTAAATCAACAGTACAACAATGGCCAACTATTTGACCATGGTTACCGTCCAAAAGCTTAGGAAAATCTTGACAAAGTAGTGAGCACAACCTAGCCATAAAAAAGGTCAGACAGAAAAAGCTGGCTGCAAAAAGAAGAACGGGTGTGTGATCACTGCATAATTAAAGAAACAGAGCCACACTTTCTCATTAAAGTCACAAAATGCACAACAATTAGAGAAGATTACTTCCCTAAATTTGAAATTATACTAAAAAGTTTTAAAAACCTCTCAGATAAAGAAAAACTTCCAATCCTACAAGAAGAGGACAAGGAGATGTAGGTTGGCAGCACACTATGTAACAGCAGCACACTATGTAACAGCAGCACACTATGCCAGAAGATGAGGGACTGTTAGTGACAATAAGTGCCATAAGATGTGAAAACATTTACGAATAATATATTATTAGCATGTTGTCCATTATTATTATAGTTGGTGTGTGTGTAAACGGTGTGAATTGGCTAGCTAGTTAGCAGGGTGCGTGCTAATAGCGTTTCAATCAGTGAATTCACTCACTCTGAGACTTTGAAGTATTTTTTGTTGTTGAGCGATAGGTAATGATGCTTCGTGGGAGGCAGTTGTTGATGTGTGCAGAGGGTCCCTGGTTCGAGCCCAGGTAGGGGTGAGGAGAGGGACGGAAACAACACCGTTACACATGTGCGCGTGTATGCACCAGTGGCGACCCTTCATTCAGGGCAGTTTTGAGCCCCACCTGTTTAGCTAAAATATATACATATAATAATTGGCCTGTTTTGCATAAATTCGTGTCACATATCAGTTTGAAAACAAGGATTTATTTTTTATCCCTTGAGTTAATTAAGCCTCATGTAAAATATCCTCTCTTCTTGAGTAAGGCAGCTCCAAATTGCAGGTGTTTCAACCTAGCTTAGTGCTATCTGTGGTGGAAGGGCAGCCTGCAAAAATACAGAGCGTAGGTGATGGTCGTCTTTTCTTCTCCGTGATTGGTTCAGTGTTCTGTCACTAGTGGGGACACTACGTCACCGCAGAATCTACAGGGAGCTCTAGGCAGTTCAAGCCCCCTTGGGTGCTATCATAGATTTACAGTTTAAAAATATTAGCTAGCAAGCTAACTAGCTACACAAGCAGTCATCATCATGAATCACATCGACAATATTCAGGAAAATCCTTTTCAATCCTTCTCATATGAAGAGAAATTACAGATAAAACATCTGGTTGCTCATCGGCCATTGGACATAAACACTACACAACAAGTCGGAAATCGCAAATTCAACAATGAGTGGTTTGGAAAGAATCCATGGCTAACTACAAGTGTTGCAAATCAATCCCTATTTTTTCTTCCCCGCCTATGCTATTCGGTGGAGAGGGTGTATGGTCCAAGTCTGGGTTTAAGGATTTAAAACATCTGTATGAAAGGGTCTCCTTTCCAAGCTTAAAAGGTTATAGACATTCACACGCAACACCATGGGACAAAAAAAGTGACCATGCCGCCAATCCAGCATGACGTCTTCATCCAGAGAATGCCAGACTTTGATGACAAAGTTTTCCCACAAGAAGGACCAGTGCACCATCTTCCTGTACCTTCCTGGATACTGTATGTATACATACTGTAGCTAAGAAAGTAATACTAAATGTATGTTGTGTAGTAAGCCCATGTGTCTCACAAGCCCATGTGTCTCACCCTAATAATTCAGTCCCTCAGAATTTATCCAACTGTTCTGACTTGGAAGTTCACATGTAGCCTATAACCTGTTTTAGAGAAATGTCATTGTCTAATATTGTAAGAGCTTTCCTTGTCTGCTTATAATGCCCACATTATTTATCCTAGGGTTCTGACTTCGTGTAGAGGGAGAATACTGTGAGAATGGCCCATGTTCTGAGTTCTATCGCTGTCCATTTCAAAAGTGCTGAACAAATAGGCGTAACTACTATGTCCGTCTTAGCTCTATCAGTGTTTTAAACTAAATTACGGCTTGCCTCATCTGCTCATTATGCCCTTATGCCCCAGTTTATACACATATCCATTGTTACATTATTTATATAGGTCTAACCCAAAAGTATCTTATTCATCATTTTAGGCCATGTTGAAATTATCCATTTCATTGTTTTGCTCAATTTGTGTATTATAATTAGCTCATGTGCTTTTCTCCACAAGGAGGGGATACAGTGGCTTGCGAAAGTATTCACCCCCTTGGCATTTTTCCAATTGTGTTGCCTTACAACCTGGAATAAAGTCGATTTTTGGGGGGTTTGTATCATTTGATTTACACAACATGCCTACCACTTCGAAGAGGCAAAATATTTTTTCTTGTGAAACAAACAAGAAATAACATTTTAAAAACAGAAAACTTCAGTGTGCATAAACATTCACCCCCTCAAAGTCAATACTTTGTAGAGCCACCTTTTGCAGCAATTACAGCTGCAAGTATCTTGGGGTATGTCTCTATAAGCTTGGCACATCTAACCTCTGTGATTTTTGCCCATTCTTCAAGGCAAAACTGCTTCAGCTCCTTCAAGTTGGAATCTTTAAGTCTTACAACAGATTCTCAATTGGATTTTGGGTCTGCACTTTGACTAGGCCATTCCAATACATTTAAATGTTTCCCCTTAAACGACTCGAGTGTTGCTTTAGCAATATGCTCAGAGTCATTGTCCTGCTGGAAGGTGAACCTCCGTCCCAGTCTCAAATCTCTGGAAGACTGAAACTGGTTTACCTGAATAATTTACCTGTATTTAGCGCCATCCACCATTCCTTCAATTCTGACCAGTTTCCCAGTCACTCCCGATGAAAAACACCCCCACAGCATGATGCTGCCACCACCATGCTTCACTGTGTTGATGGTGTTCTCGGGGTGATGAGGGGTGTTGGATTTGCGCCTGACATAGTGTTTTCCTTGATGGCCAAAAATCTCAATTTTAGTCTCATCTGACCATTGTACCTTCTTCCATATGTTTGGGGAATCTCCCACATGCCTTTTGGCGAAATCCAAACGTGTTTGCTTATTATTTTTTTTAAGCAATGCCGCTTTTTTTGGCTTCTGTAAAGCCCAGCTCTGTGGAGTGTACGGCTTAAAGTGGTCCTATGGACAGATACTCCAATCTCTGCTGTGGAGCTTTGCAGCTCCTTCAGGGTTATCTTTGGTCACTTTGTTGCCTCTCTGATTAATGCCCTGTTTAGAGAGTTCCTAGGTCTTCATGGTGCTGCTTGCTTTATGGTGCCAATAGCTTAGTGGTGTTGCAGACTCTGTGGCCTTTTAGAACAGGTGTATATATACTGAGATCGTGTGACAGATCAAAGTCCACACAGGTGGACTTTATTTACAAATTAGGTGACTTCTGAAGATAATTGGTTGCACCAGATCTTATTTAGGGGCTTCATAGCAAAGGGGGTGAATACATAAGCATGCACCAAAGCGAAAATTGGACATGATTTGGAAAGGCACATAACTGTCTATATAAGGTCCCACAGTTGACAGTGGATGTCAGAGCAAAAACCAAGCCATGAGGTCGAAGGAATTGTCCGTAGAGCCCCGAGACAGGATTGTGTCGAGGCACAGATCTGGGGAAGGGTACAAAAAAATGTCTGCAGCATTGAACAAAGTGGCCTCCATCATTCTCCAATGAAAGAAGACTCTTCCCAGAGCTGTCTGCCTGACCAAACTGAGAAATCGGGGGAGAAGGGCCTTGGTCAGGGAGTTGACCAAGAACCTGATGGTCACTCTGACAGAGCTCCAGAGCTCCTCTGTGGAGATGGGAGAACCTTCCAGAAGGACAACCATCTCTGCAGCACTCCACCAATCAGGGCTTTATGGTAGAGTGGCCAGACAGAAGCCACTCCTCAGTAAAAGGCACATGACAGCCCACTTGAACTTTGCCAAAAGGCATCTAAAGGACTTTCAGATTATGAGAAACAAGATTTTCTGGTCTGATGAAACCATGGTTGAACTCTTTGGCCTGAATGCTAAGCGTCACATCTGGAGGAAACCTGGCACCATCACTACGGAGAAGCATGGTGGTGGCAGCATCATGCTGTGGGGATGTTTTTCACCGGCAGGCACTGGGAGACTAGTCAGGATCGAGGGAAAGATGAACAGAGCGAAGTGCAGAGAGAGCCTTGATGAAAACATGCTCCAGAGCGCTCAGGACCTCAGACTGGGGCAAAGGTTCACCTTCCAACAGGACAACAACCTTAAGCACACAGCCAAGACAGCGCAGGAGTGGCTTCGGGACAAGTCTCAGAATGTTCCTTGTCCTACAATACTTCAAATGGTAGGCTAACAGCCTCTCTCTAGTCTCTCTCTCTCAATCATTATGAATTTACTGAACATAAATGTAACAATGTTTGTGTATGGTTCAAAAGTCAAAACCCATGTCAGGATTCATTATTATTGAGATCGAGTTACGCAAATCCACATACGCAAATCCACAAAGAGTCATTAGAAACCATATTTACTTAAGCAAATCAACATATCAGCTATGTTTTTTAAAAAGGCAGTAGGCTTAAATGAGGCTGAATGAACTGATTCGCTGTCAGACGAGGATCCAATGATAGCCAGGTGTAGCAGTGGTAAGGATTCACTCCATGGTGCTGAAGGAAAGGTCTGCTGTCTGGACAGATTTATGTCGGCCCTGACAGCTTGTGAGCACTGTTTGTCACAGTTATAGTGCAATTATTGTATTGTTTAGTGTTGTGTAGTGGCTTTGCTGGCATGCATCAACAAAAAATATTGAGTTTGCCACACCATGCTAAAATCAACACTGGTTTGCATGTGTATGTGTGTTTCCCCACAGGGAGTGTTGTTCGCCTAGAGAGGAGATTACCCACAGTGCATCACTTTGTCAGTACTCACGGGAGGTTGATGATTCACTGTCAAAACATGATGTACCGCACACTTTCCTCCTCACTTCTCCCTCTCTTTTCTCTCTCTCTCTTTTCACATCTCTTTCACCTTCCCCTCTTCCATCCTCTCATCACCCCTCTTCCTTTTTCCCATGCCTACACTACCCCTCTCTATTTTCCTCTCTCTGTTCATGCCTACACGACCCATTCCACTTTCTCACCCCTTTAGTTCACACATCTCTTTCTCTCGTTCACCATCACTCATTTCTTCTCTCATTCCTCTTTTGATCTCCAGCACCTCTTCCTTTCTCCTTTCAACTTCCTTCACCCTAACTACTCTTCCTACGTCTCTTCTCCTCTTTCTCACATACGTATCTATTATCCCTTTCACCCTTTCTAACCCTTTCATCCCAGCCATATATATTTCCCTCCCCTTCCCACCTATTGCCCTCATCTCTCTTTTCTCTCCCTCCTCCCCTTCTTCTCCCTTCCATTGCCTCTATGTTATGCTCTGTGAGCTAGGGAGAGGGGTAAGAGAGTAGAGTAGAGAAGAGAAAATGACAGGGAGGGGAGGGGAGGAGAGATGAGGAGAGAGAAGTATGGAGAAGAGGAGAGAATATGAGAAGGTGAGTAGGGGAAGGCATAGGAGGACAGGATGAGGGGAAGAGAGAGGAGGATGGAGGAGAGGAGAGAATAGGAGAAGGTGAGGAGGGGAAGAGAGAGGAGGATGGAGGAAAAGAGAGAATAGGAGAAGGTGAGGAGGGGAAGAGAGAAGAGGATGGAGGAGAGGAGATAATAGGAGAAGGTGAGTAGGGGAAGAGAAATGAGGATGGAGGAGAGGATGAGGGGAAGAGAGAGGAGGATGGAGGAGATGAGAGCAGGGCTATGAATATAAAGGATGTCTGCGTGAGCAGTGGTTTGTCTCTCAGGTTTGTCATCTGAGACCAACACACACAGTCAGCACATTCTACTGAGGCAGAAAACCCTGGGGAGGCCTTACACGCACTCTCTCTCTCACACACACATACACACACTCAAACACTCACTCTCATTCACACACATACACTGAGTCATTTTGAAAGGGAAAATAGAGACGTTCCTCCCTTTTCGCATAGACCAATGCAAAAATAACATAGCATTATATATCTTTATGACTAGAATTGAAATGAATCAATATACGCACAACTGAACAAAAATATAAATGCAGCATGCAACAATTTCAAAGATTTTACTGAGTTACAGGTCATATAAGGAAATCAGTCAATTTAAATAAATTCATTAGGCCCTAATCTATAGATTTCACATGACTAGGAATACAGATATGGATCTGTTGGTCACAGATATATATTTTAAAAAGTCTGGTGTGACCACCATTTGCCTCATGCAGCGTGACAACGCCTTCGCATAAAGTTGATCAGGCTGTTGATTGTGGTCTGTGGAATATTGTCCCACTCCTTTTCAATGGCTGTGCGAAGCTGCTGGATATTAGTGGGAACTGGAATCGTACACATTCATCCAGAGCATCCCAAACATGCACAATGAGTAAGACGTCTGGTTATTATGCAGGCCATGCAAGAACTGGGACATTTTCAGCTTGCAGGAATTGTATACAGTCCCTTGCGGCATGGGGCTGTGCATTATCATGGGGCTGCGCATTATCATGCCCCAGTTGAAGGTGGCAGATAAATGGCACGACAATGGGCTTCAGGACTTGTCACGCTATCTCTGTAAATTCAAATTGCCATCGATAAAATGTAATTCTGTTGGTTGTCAAATCAAATCAAATGGTATTTGTCACATACACATAGTTAGCAGATGTTAATGTGAGTGTAGCAAAATGCTTATGCTTCTAGTTCTGACAGTGCAGTAATATCTAACAATAATATCTAACAGTAATATCTAACAATTCCCCAACAACTACCTAATACACACAAATATAAAGGGGTGAATAAGAATATGGACATGTAAGTATATGGATGAGCAATGGCGAATGTGCAATAGATGGTATAAAATACAGTATATACATGTGACATGAGTAATGTGAGTTATGTAAATATTATTAAAGTGGCATTATTTAGAGTGCATTGTATAAAGTGACGAGTGATCCTTTTATTAAAGTGGCCAGTGATTGGGTCTCAATGTAGGCAGCAGCCTCTCTGAGTTAGTGATTGCTGTTTAGCAGTCTGATGGCCTTGAGATAGAAGCTGTTTTTCAGTCTCTTGGTCCCAGCTTTGATGCACCCTGTACTGACTTCGCCTTCTGGATGGTGGCGTTGTGAACAGGCAGTGGCTCGAGTGGTTGATGTCCTTGATGATCTTTTTGGCCTTCTTGTGACATCGGGTACTGTAGGTGTCATGGAGGACAGGTAGTTTGCCCCTGGTTATGCATTGCGCAGACCGCACAACCCTCTGGAGAGCCTTGCGGTTGAGGGTGCTGCAGTTGACGTACCAGGCTGTGATACAGGCCGACAGGATGCTCTCGATTGTGCATCTGTAAAAGTTTGTCCGGGTTTGGGTGACAAGCCAAATTTCATCAGCCTCCTGAGGTTGAAGAGGCACTGTTGCACCTTCTTCCCCACACTGTCTGTGTGAGTGGACCATTTCAGCTTTTCTGTGATATGTATACAGAGGAACTTAAAACTTTCCACCTTCTCCACTACTGTCCCTTCGATGTGGATAGGGAGGTGCTCCCTCTGCTGTTTCCTGAAGTCCACGATCATCATCTGTTTTCCTGAGACCACACTCTGAGTGCCCTCACCTCCTCCCTGTAGGCTGTCTCGCCGTTGTTGGTAATCAAGCCCACAACTGCTGTGACGTCTGCAAACTTGATGATTCAGTTGGAGGTGTGCATGGCCATGCAGTCGTGGGTGAACAGGGAGATTCCGACAACATATCTCGAGAAAGCCATGTTTCAAGGCAGCTGGGACCATAGTCACCAAGAAAACAATTGGTAACACACTACGCCGTGAAGGACTGAAATCCTGCAGCGCCCGCAAGGTCCCCCTGCTCAAGAAAGCACATATACATGCCCGTCTGAAGTTTGCCAATGAACATCTGAATGATTCAGAAGACAACTGGGTGAAAGTGTTGTGGTCAGATGAGACCAATATGGAGCTCTTTGGCATCAACTCAACTCGCCGTGTTTGGAGGAGGAGGAATGCTGCCTATGACCCCAAGAACACCATCCCCACCGTCAATCATGGAGGTGAAAACATTATGCTTTGGGGGTGTTTTTCTGCTAAGGGGACAGGACAATTTCACAGCATCAAAGGGACGATGGACAGGGCCATGTACCGTCAAATCTTGGGTAAAAACCTCCTTCCCTCAGCCAGGGCATTGAAAATGGGTCGTGGATGGGTATTCCAGCATGACAATGACCCAAAACACACGGCCAAGGCAACAAAGGAGTGGCTCAAGAAGAAGCACGATAAGGTCCTGGAGTGGCCAAGCCATTCTCCAGACCTTAATCCCATATAAAATCTGTGGAGGGAGCTGAAGGTTCGAGTTGCCAAACATCAGCCTCGAAACCTTAATGACTTGGAGAAGATCTGCAAAGAGGAGTGGGACTAAATCCCTCCCGAGATGTGTGCAAACCTGGTGGCCAACTACAAGAAACGTCTGACCTCTGTGATTGCCAACAAGGGTTTTGCCACCAAGTACTAAGTAATCTTTTGCAGAGGGGTCAAATACTTATTTCTCTCATTAAAATGCATTTATAACATGCACTTCTCTGGATTTTTTTGTTGTTATTCTGTCTCTCACTGTTCAAATAACCCTACCATTAAAATTATAGACCGATCATTTCTTTGTCAGTGGGCAAATGTACAAAATCAGCAGGGGATCAAATACTTTTTTCCCTCACTGTATCTGTCGGCGCCATGCTTTCCATAGTTTATGCCTGCCCCTACCATAAACCCACCGCCACCATAGGGCACTCTATTCACAATGTTGACATTAGCAAATCGCTTGCCTACACGATGCCATACACGCTGTCTGCCATCTGCCCGGTACAGTTGAAACCGGAATTCATCCGAGAAGAGCACACTTCTAGAGCGTGCCAGTGGCCATCGAAGGTGAGCATTTGCCCACTGAAATCGGTTACAACGCCAAACTGCAGTCAGGTCAAGACCCTGGCGAAGACGATGAGCATGCAGATGAGCTTCCCGGAGACCGTTTCTGACAGTTTGTTCTGAAATTCTTTATGTTTACAAACCCACAGTTTCATCAGCTGTCTGGTCTCAGACGATGTGAAGAAGCTGGATGTGGAGGTCCTGGGCTGGCATGGTTACACGTGTTCTGCGGTTGTGAGGCTGGTTGGACGTACTGACAAATTCTCTAAAACAACATTGGAGGCGGCTTATGGTAGAGAAATCAACATTCAATTCTCTGGCAACAGCTCCTTCAGTCAGCATGCCAATTGCATGCTCTCTCAAAACTTGAGTTATCTGTGGCAATGTGTTGTGAGACAAAACTGCACATTTTAGAGTGGCCTTTTATTGTGCCCAGCACAACGTGCACCTGTGTAATGATCATGCTATTTAATCAGCTTCTTGATATGCCACACCTGTCAGTTGAATGGATAATCTTGGCAAAGGAGAAATGCTCACTAACAGGGATGTAAACAAATGTGTGCACAACATTTGAGAGAAATAAGCTTTTTTGTGGGTAAGGAACATTTCTGGGATCTTTAATTTCAACTCATGGAACATGGGACAATGTAGAAATATAATGGATAGATGAAACAGCCTCTTGGGTAGGAAGAATCTGACTTTGTGTGTGTGTGCGTGTGAGTTATTTTAGCAAAGACAAAATACCGAGCATCTACATAAAAAACAGAAACAACATAGAGTAATGGGCTACACTACACACCAGCAATTAAATATTCACTTTTATACACACACACACACACACACACACACACACACACATCGACATATTAGTTATCCTCTTCCATGTGAGAAGCAGTTTTAACTGCAGACCAAAATAAGTGTCAGAGAGAAAAGGCTTGGTGCCAAGTCTGCCGACAATGACAAACATCAGTGAGATCACTTGAGACAGTCTTTGAAGCAGGGGAAGGAAAGAGGGAGAATTAAGGTGTGGAACCTCCCACACACACACACACACACACACACATCATTACTCCTCTACCCCCCTAATACTTAGTCCCGGAGCAATAACCAGTCAAATGTTTGCTCATCCATCTTGGTCTGGACATCCATGTCATACCCAGTCCTCATAGAGAACATCTAATAAGCTATAGTATACACTAACTAATTAAATCCTTATTGATTTATATACAGTACCACTCAAAAGTTTTCTAAATTGTAGAATAATAGAGTAGACATCAAAACATATAGAATCATGTAGTAACCAAAAAAGTAATCACCCTTTGTCTTGATTTGATGACAGCTTCTCACACTCTTAGCATTCTCTCAACCAGCTTTATGAAGTAGTCACCTGGAATGCATTTATTTCCTTCTTAATGCGTTTCGAGCCTATCAGTTGTGTTGTGAAAAATTAGGGGTGGTATACAGAAGATAGCCCTATTTGGTAAAAGACCAAGTCTAAATTATGGCAAGGACACAAATAAGCAGAGAGAAACGACAGTCCATCATTACTTTAAGACATGAAGGTCAGTCGATCTGGAAAATTTCTAGAACTTTGAAAGATTCTTCAATGGCAGTTGCAAAAACCATCAAGCGATGAAACTGGCTCTCATGAGGACCGCCACAGGAAAGGAAGAAGTTAACTCTGCTGCAGAGGATAAGTTCATTAGAGTTACCAGCCTCAGAAATTGCAGCCCAAATAAATGCTTCACAGAGTTCAAGTAACAGAGACATCTCAACATCAACCGTTCAGAGGAGACTGCGTGAATCAGGCCGTCATGGTCGAATTGCTGCAAAGAAGCCACTACTAAAGGACATCAATAAGAAGAAGAGACTTGCTTGGGCCAAGAAAATGAGCAATGGACATTAGACAGGTGGAAATCTGTCATCAAGGGTGGCTACTTTGAAGAATCTCAAGAATAAAATATATTTTGATTTGTTTAACACTTTTTTGGTTACTACATGATTCCATATGTGTTATTTCATAGTTTTGATGCATTCACTATTATTCTACAATGAGGAAAATAGTAAAAATAAAGAAAAACCCTGTGCCCAAACTTTTGACTCGTACTGTATGTTAAACCAACTTGAGGAAATGGATCGTTTCCAAATGCCCGCTAAATTAAAAAGGAAAACGTGGCTAAGAGAACCAGAGAGAGAGAGTGTAGAGAGCAGGGCTGAGCAGAGCGAGAGAGAGAGAGTAGACATGTCTGTCATAAAGAATACATCAGTGGAGGCTCCTCAAAGGAGGAAGGGGAGGACCATCTTCCTCAATGAATTTCATTTTTTTTATATATATATTGAAACATTATGGTTATCTGTCCTAGATAAAACTATACTAAATATATTAACATCACCAAATAATTGATTAAAACACACTGTTTTGCAATGACGGCCTATATTAGCCTCAGTAGCACCATGGTGTAGCCGGAGGACAGATAGCTTCTGTCCTCTTCTGGGTACATTGACTTCAATACAAAACCTAGGAGTCTTTCCATAGACTTACACAGTAATTATGACAACTTCCGGAGGACGTCCTCCAACCTATCAGAGCTCTTGCAGCATGTACTGACATGTTGTTCACCCAATCAAAGGATCAGAGAAGGAATCTAGTATTGAAATGATAAGCTACAGCTTGCTAGCACTGCAGTGCATGCAATGTGGTGAGCAGTTCCCTCAAAGAGAGAAAAAGACAATAGTTGAACAGTTTTTAACAAATTAATTAATTTCAAATGAAAGGAAAAGCAAATAGAGAGAGGGAGAGAGAGAGAGAGAGAGAGAGAGAGAGAGAGAGAAAGAAGAGAGAGAGATTTGTTTGTATGTTTTTCACTTTCACTTAGCTAGCAAATGCAGCTAGCTAGTTTAGCCAACTCGAACACCCGGCTCAAACAGATGTTAGTTAGCTGTCTATGGCTATCCAACACTGGAACTCTTCCAAGTCAAAGTAAGCTTTTGGTTTTATGATTTTATTGTCACCGGGGCCATCTGGTGTAACTTCTAAACTGCTGTTTTCTGACTGTACACTGTACTTCATGATTGTAGTGGGTTTACTACTTCTAGTAGTTCTAGGTGACTATGACGTGACAACGATGTAGGCTGTGGTTAGTGGTCATGATATGAAGGTTTTGCTTGGAAAGGTTTTTTCACCTGGTCAAAGCCAGCTGATGTGTTGTGCACTGAAGTCCACAAGTGAAGGGAAAAGGTGAGAGGAGGGAGCGTCTAGATAGTTGCGAGAAGGAAATATAAAGTGATCATGCTGTTTTTATGTGGCTGCTATGAAAGTGAACTTTTGTGTGAACAGGGTTGTATTCATTCTGCCGATTATGTTGAAAATAATTTCTTAAATGGAAGCAAACTGAACGAAATGGGGATAAACATACCTTGACCCCAAGAAACTCTCATTGGCAACTGATTACACCCTAGATCAGCAAAAGTGTGCAAGGTGGTATTGAATGTATCACTGTCACCTTGATTACTAAATATTCTCTTGACCTGTGCACCTACGTTGTAAATGTTCAGTTGTAGGCTAGGTTGTAGCAACCTCATGATGGGTTCTGGGAAAATTTGAGTATCATATAGTAGCATAAACCAATCGATGTTACACTGAGCTAATATAAATATACACTGAGCTAATATAAATAAGGCCATGCTCATAATATCTTTTTTTAAATTCCCTCACAAACACTCACACGGATTAACTCCTCTTCTCTCTTCCACACAGAATCTCTGCTTTTCTCCCACCCTCACAAACACTCACACTGATTATCTCCTCTTCTCTCTTCCACACGGAATCTCTGCTTTTCTCCCACCCTCACAAACACTCACACTGATTATCTCCTCTTCTCTCTTCCACACAGAATCTCTGCTTTTCTCCCACCCTCACAAACACTCAAATATTAATGAACGGCAAACTGAATCCAAAAAAGCAACAGACACAAAATAAATAAATAAACCAAATAATATCTCTGTCGCATCTGCTGCAGTTGGTTCATTTCAATACCATCTCTGCAGGGTTATTGCATTGTTAATACGGCAACTGAGATGCAGGTGAGTGGAGGAAGGGTGGAGGATTGCATAGTCTCAGTCTCAAATTCATTTAAACGTCAGAAAGAGAAATCAAGTGTGTGTCTGCTGGTGAATGTGTGTGTGTGTGTGATAACAGGTTCAGGACAGGTTACTTTTAATATCATTGTGAGCTTGTTCAAAGCACTTTAGCTTTTAGAATTACCTTCATAATGGGAGAACGATAGAGAGAACAAAGGTGGAGAGTAGAGAGACAGAAGAGAGGAGAGAAGAGACAGAAGAAGAGAGAAGAGTAGAGAGACAGAAGAGAGGAGGAGGAGAGTAGAGACAGACAGAAGAGGGAGGAGAGGGAGACAGAAGAGAGGAGGAGAGAGAGACAGAAGAAGAGAGGAGGAGAGTAGGGAGACAGGAGGAGAGTAGAGAGACAGAAGAGGAGAGAGAGGAAGAGAGAAGAGTAGAGAGACAGAGGAGAGGAGGACAGAAGAAGAGACAGAAGAGAGGAGGAGAGTAGAGAGACAGAAGAAGAGAGGAGGAGAGGAGGGTGACAGGAGGAGAGTAGAGAGACAGGAGGAGAGGAGGAGAGGAGGGAGACAGAAGAGAGGAGGAGAGTAGAGAGGACAGAAGAAGAGAGGAGGAGAGGAGGGTGACAGGAGGAGAGTAGAGAGACAGAAGAGAGGAGAGAAGAGACAGAAGAAGAGAGAAGAGTAGAGAGACAGAAGAGAGGAGGAGAGTAGAGAGACAGAAGAAGAGAGGAGGAGAGTAGGGAGACAGGAGGAGAGTAGAGAGACAGGAGGAGAGGAGGAGAGGAGGGAGACAGAAGAGAGGAGGAGAGTAGAGAGGACAGAAGAAGAGAGGAGGAGAGTAGGGAGACAGAAGAGAGGAGGAGAGTAGGGAGACAGAAGAGGAGGAGAGTAGAGAGACGGAAGAGAGGAGGAGAGTAGAGAGACAGAAGAAGAGAGAGAGGGAGGAGAGTAGGGAGACAGAAAGGAGGAGAGTAGGGAGACAGAGAGAGGAGGAGAGTAGAGAGAGAAGAGAGGAGAGTAGAGAGACAGAAGAGAGGAGGAGAGTAGGGAGACAGAAGAGGAGGAGAGTAGAGAGACAGAAGAAGAGAGGAGGAGTGTAAGACAGAATAACAGCAGAGAGTAGAGACAGGAGGAGAGTAGAGAGACAGACAGAAGAGAGGAGGAGAGTAGAGAGACAGAAGAGAGGAGGAGAGTAGAGAGACAGAAGAAGAGCGGAGAGTAGAGACAGGAGGAGAGTAGAGAGACAGAAGAGAGGAGGAGAGTAGAGAGACAGAAGAAGAGCGGAGAGTAGAGACAGGAGGAGAGTAGAGAGACAGAAGAAGAAAGGAGAGTAGAGAGGACAGAGGCTTTGACAGAGGAGACGGGAGATGGACAGAAGGGTGTGAATATGAGAGGAGGAGAGAGACAAGGGAAAGAGTGGTGAGGTGAGGGAGGGAATGTGAAAAAGCAAGAGAAAGAAAAGGGAGAATAAATAATTACATCTTTATCATGACATTGGTGGTCCCACAGTGCTCTGTCTATATTAGCCAGTGAGTCTGTAAATCTTTGAATAGAGTGTGTTAGGGATTATCCATATGTAAACACAGGCACTAAGCCCTGTTGTCTTGTTAGGGGCTGTGTGTGTGTGTGTGTGTGTGTGTGTGTGTGTGTGTGTGTGTGTGTGTGTGTGTGTGTGTGTGTGTGTGTGTGTGTGTGTGTGTGTGTGTGTGTGTGTGTGTTAGAGCTGTGGATGTGTAAATAGACACATATAAACCCATAGGACTTTATGATCTAGCAGATCAAAGGCAAGTGACTTCATAAGGGTGTTACACCCACCCACCCACACATTCTACTAAATATTGATTTATTTTGAACTCTTTATGCGGTGCACACTGCACAGAACTCCAGAAGAATTATTACTGAATTATCACAGTGAATTATTGTGAAGTTTGTTAATGTGTCAATTAATCCCGTTAAGGATGGGTTGCCAACTGGCGATTTGACACCAAAACAAAATGTCATTCATTCATTCACACAAACACACTCACATAGAAGGGCCACTCTTTTGATCGCGTGCCAGGCAAATCCAACACAACACTGAAGAGAGAAATACCATTGCACCCATGTGGGACGTATACACAGTTGTATATTGTGGCAGGCCTGAACAAACACGCTTATCCTAAATACACACCCTCATATAGAAACACACACATATTCTACACACCCACTGCGCCTAGCTCCAGCCATCAAAAGTTGAACCACAGATCACAAACCAATAACTGCTGCTGGGGAAGATAAAATACAAAATGACACTACATCTTCTGACTATAGGCCATGCATATGCTGCGTTGTATGCTTCGAGTAGATCTGAGTTTTAAAAAAAACAAATTTCAGGCTTTTACGTTAAAACAACTAGAGCCTCTGGACACGCTGTAATAACATGTGATTTAAGAAAATCCAGTGTTGTTTTTCCTGATGGTGCTCTGACCAGGCATTATATGACTCATGATCATATATGGAATCAGAAATAGCAACACATTGTATTTTCTTAGATAAACTCAAATTAACTACAGTAACTGTTGGCATCTTATTTTCCCATTGTCCCAAAACCAAACCGTGGACTGACCTCAAAAATACATATGAACCGTGAGTTTGGTGAACCGTTACATCTCTAATAGGGGGACGAAATAATAGTTGTCAACACTTGTATTTTCCACCCTTTCTCTCTTTATTTCACTTTCATTCTTTCTCTCACATTCTCTCTCTCCCTCTTTCAATCTCCTTCCTCCACCCCTTACTCTCCCTCCTCATTTATCTCTCCCTCTCTCTTTCTCCATACCTTCCTATGCCATTGATTCCTCTACCTCTTAAACTGCAATAATAGGCTGTTTCAACAGATCAATGGCACCCTTAATTGTGGAATGGAGTTAATTATTATTCTCTGGACAATGTGACAGGCCACCAATTAGACTAATTATATTGGTCTATCAGGAAGAGAGTGCTCTGACTAATAGACAGAGGTATTGATGAGGCCTGATGACTATCATCAAACATAATTTACTCATATTTTAACTGGCCAGATTGGCTATTATTGAATCTATGTCCCTCTCCTGCTCTTCTCTTTCTCTCTCCCTCCCTTCTTCCCTCTCCCTCCCTTTTTCCCAACTCTCCTTCATTCTCTCCCTCACTCCCTTCATCCCGATCTTTTCCTTCCCCCTCTCTTTCTCAGCTCCATTGCTATGCGGGATCTGTTCCTCAGAGTAGTGAGTGAGTCATTGTTTAATGTTTAATGTCCAGGTGCAGAGCTAGGTCCCACAGTTTACACCCAGGTCAACAGCGGGGGGGGTATAGGTGAAGGTATAGGTGAAGGGAAGAGCTGTGCCCAACAAGAGGAGCATGAGGGAGTTGAGAGGGAAAGATAGAGGGAAGGAGGGATATATAATGACAGGCAGCACAGCAACAAGAGGGGAATGAGGGAGGAGAAGAGAGGGAGGCGAGGGAAGTGAAGGGGAGGCAGGCAGAGAGGTGGGTAGGGAGAAAGAGAGAATGAATACATGGAGGAGAGTGAAGGAGAGACAGATCGATAGGGTGACACATAGAACATTCCTACTGAGTTTTACATCAGGGACATGCAGGCTAACTATTGCAGTAGGACATCCACACAGACAAGAACATCTAGGCTCAGACACTCCGGAGAAGGACAGTACACCACATATGTACTGTAGGGGTAGGCAACCCTGGTCCTGGAGAGATGCAGGAAATACAGGGTACAGTTCCAACCAACACTCCACCTGACTCCCAGAAATGTACTGGATACTTGTTTAGTGTTTAGTATTTTATTTGGATCCCCAGTAGCTGTTGCTGAAGTAGCAGCTACTCTTCCTGGGATCTAAACAAAACATAGAACATGACTAAACATGGGGCGGCAGGGTAGCCTAGTGGTTAGAGCGTTGGACTAGTAACCGGAAGGTTGCAAGTTCAAATCCCTGAGCTGACAAGGTATCTGTCATTCTGCAGGCAGTTAACAGGCAGTTAACCCACTGTTCCTAAGCTGTCATTGAAAATAAGAATTTGTTCTTAACTGACTTGCCTAGTAAAATAAAGATAAATTAAAATAAGAACAAAAGGTCCAAGGGCCAGTTACAAATGTACAGTTGGAAATTTACATACACCTTAGCCAAATACATTTAAACTCAGTTTTTCACAGTTCCTGACATTCAATCCTAGTAAGAATTCCCTGTCTTAGGTCAGTTAGGATCACCACTTCACTTTATGAATGTGAAATGTCAGAAAAATAGTAGTGAGAATTCTTTCTTTCAGCTTTTATTTCTTTCATCACATTCCCAGTGGGTCAGAAGTTTACATACACCCAATTAGTATTTGGTAGCATTGCTTTTACGTTTATTTAACCTGGGTCAAACATTTTGGGTAGCCTTCCACAAGCTTCCCACAAAAGTTGGGTGAATTTTGGCCCATTCCTCCTGACAGAGCTGGTGTAACCGAGTCAGGTTTGAAGGCCTCCTTGCTTGCACACGCTTTTTCAGTTCTGCCCACAAATGTTCTACAGGATTGAGGTCAGGGCTTTGTGATGGCCAATCCAATACCTTGACTTTGTTGTCCTTAGGCCATTTTGCCACAAGTTTGGAAGTATGCTTGGGGTCAGTGTCCATTTGGAAGACCCATTTGCAACCAAGCTTTAACTTCCTGACTGATATCTTGAGATGTTGCTTCAATATATCCACATAATTTTCCTACCTCATGATGTCATCTATTTTGTGAAGTGCACCAGTCTCTCCCGCAGCAAAGTACCCCCACAACATGATGCTGCCAACCCCGTGCTTTTCGGCTTGCCAAACATCACCCTTTTTCCTCCAAAGATAACGATGGTCATTATTGCCAAGCAGTTCTATTTCTGTTTCATCAGACCAGGACATTTCTCCAAAAAGTACAATCTTTGTCCCCATGTACAGTTGCAAACCGTAGTCTGGCATTTTTATGGTGGTTTTGGAGCAGTGGCTTCTTCCTTGCTGAGAGCCCTCTCAGGTTACATCGATATAGAACTCGTTTTATTGTGGATTTAGATACTTTTGTATCTGTTCCTCCAGCATCTTCACAAAGTCCTTTGCTGTTGTTCTGGGATTGATTTGCACTTTTCGCACCAAAGTACATTCATCTCTAGGAGACAGAACGCGTCTCCGTCCTGAACGGTATCACGGCTGCGTGGTCCCATGGTGTTATTACTTGCGTACTATTGGTTGTACAGCTGCACGTGGTATCTTCAGACATGTGTAAATTGCTCCCAAGGATGAACCAGACTTGTGGAGGTCTAGGATTTTTTTCTGAGGTCTTGGCTGATTTCTTTTGATATGCCCATGATTTCAAGCAAAGAGACACTGAGTTTGAAGGTAGTCCTTGAAATACATCCACAGGTACACCTCCAATTGACTCAAATGATGTCAATTAGGCTCTCAGAAGCTTCTAAAGCCATGACATAATTTTCTGGAATTTTCCAAGCTGTTTAAAGGCACAGTCAACTCAGTGGATGTAAACTTCTGACCCACTGGAATTGTGATACAGTGAATTATAAGTGAAATAATTTGTCTGTAAACAATTTTGGGAAAAATGACCTGTGTCATGCACAAAGTAGATGTCCTAACCGACTTGCCAAAACTATAGTTTGTAAACAAGAAATTTGTGGAGTGGTTGAAAAATAAGTTTTAATGACTCCAACCTAAGTGTATGTAAACTTCCCACTTCAACTGTATATTAGTACATATCCATATTATTTAGGTCAGGTAGGGGAGAGGTGTGGTGCTGTAAGGTGTTGTTGTATATGTTTTTTGAAGCAAATTTTGCTGTTTGCTTGAGTAATTTAGCTTAGCGGTTAAGAGCATTGGGCCAGAAACCGAATGGTCGTTAGTTCTTATCCCAGAGCCGACTAGGTGAAAAATCTGTCTGTGCCCTTGAGCAAGGCACTTAACCCTAATTGCTCCAGGGTCGCTGTCAATAACGTCTGATCCCTGGCCGGGACCCCACTATACGAAGGTGCCTCAAGGGGAGTGTGATATGCAAAAAAAATTAATTCCAATTCACATGCGTATAATACACACTTGTACATGTGTAAAATAGGACAAATGTAAGCACCCACCTCAAATCAAATCAAAGTGTATTTGTCACGTGCGCCGAATACAACAGACCTTACAGTGAAATGCTTACTTACAGGTCTAACCAACAGTGCAAAAAAGGTATTAGGTGAACAATAGGTGAAGAAATAAAAACAACAGTAAAAAGACAGTGAAAAATAACAGTAGTGAGGCTGTAACAGCAGCGAGGCTATATACAGTAGTGAGGCTATAACAGTAGCGAGGCTATAACAGTAGCGAGGCTATAACAGTAGTGAGGCTATAACAGTAGCGAGGCTATAAAAGTAGTGAGGCTATAACAGTAGTGAGGCTATATACAGTAGTGAGGCTATAACAGTAGCGAGGCTACATACAGGCACCACTTAGTCGGGCTGATTGAGGTAGTATGTACATGTAGATATGGTTAAATTGACTATGCATATATGATGAAGAGAGAGTAGCAGTAGCATAAAAGAGGGGTTGGTAGGTGGTGGGTGGTGGGACACAATGCAGATAGCCCGGTTAGCCAATGTGCGGGGGCGCTGGTTGGTCGAGCCAATTGAGGTAGTATGTACATGAATGTATAGTTAAAGTGACTATGCATATATGTTAAACAGAGAGTAGAATGAGAGTAAAAGAGTGGTTGGGGGGGGGCACACAATGCAAATAGTCCGGGTATCCATTTGATTACCTGTTCAGGATCCTTGTGGCGTTGGGGTAAAAACTGTTGAGAAGACTTTTGGTCCTAGACTTGGCACTCCGGTACCGCTTGCCATGCGGTAGTAGAGATAACAGTCTACGAATGGGGTGGCTGAGGTCTTTGACAATTTTTAGGACCTTCCTCTGACACCACCTGGTGTAGAGGTCCTGGATGGCAGGCAGCTTAGCCCTAGTGATGTACTTGGCCGTACGCACGAGCCTCTGTAGTGCCTTGCGGTCGGAGGCCGAGCAATAGCCATAGTAGGCAGTGATGCAACCAGTGCTCTCGATGGTGCAGCTGTAGAACCTTTTGAGGATCTGAGGACCCATGCCAAATCTTTTTCGTTTCCTGAGGGGGAATAGGCGTTGTCGTGCCCTCTTCACGACTGTCTTGGTGTGTTTGGACCATTCTAGATTGTTGGTGATGTGGACACCAAGGAACTTGAAGCTCTCAATCTGCTCCACTACAGCCCTGTCGATGAGAATGGGTGCGTGCTCGGTCCTCCTTTTCCTGTAGTCCACAATCATCTCCTTAATCTTGGTTACGTTGAGGGATAAGTTGTTATTCTGGCACCACCCAGCCAGGTCTCTGACCTCCTCCCTATAGGCTGTCTCATCGTTGTGGTGATCAGGCCTACCACTGTTGTGTCGTCTACAAACTTAATGATGGTGTTGGAGTCGTGCCTGGCCATGCAGTCGTTGGTGAACAGGGAGTACAGGAGGGGACTGAGCACGCACCCCTGGGGGGCTCCAGTGTTGAGGATCAGCGTGGCAGATGTGTTGCTACCTACCCTCACCACCTGGGTTGCGGCCTGTCAGGAACTCCAGGATCTAGTTGCGGAGGGAGGTGTTTAGTCCCAGGATCCTTAGCTTAGTGATGAGCTTTGAGGGCTCTATGGTCTTGAAAGCTGAGCTGCAGTCAATGAATAACATTCTCACATAGGTGTTTATTTTGTCCACGTGGGAAAGGGCAGTGTGGAGTGCAATAGAGAGAGTAGATTGCATCATCTGTGGATCTGTTTGAGCGGTATGCAAATTGGAGTGGATCTAGGGTTTCTGGGATAATGGTGTTGATGTGAGCCATTACCAGCCTTTCAAAGCACTTCATGGCTACTATTTAGGCAGGTTGCCTTCGTGTTCTTGGGCACAGGGACTGTGGTGGTCTGCTTGAAACATGTTGGTATTACAGACTCAATCAGGGACATGTTGAAAATGTCAGTGAAGACACCTGCCAGTTGGTCAGCACATGCCCAAAGCACACGTCCTGGTAACCCAGTGGCCTTCTGAATGTTCACCAGTTTAAAGGTCTTACTCACACTGGCTACGGAGAGCGTGATCACACAGTCGTCCGGAACAGCTGATGCTCTCATGCATGCCTCAGTGTTGCTTGCCTCGAAGTGAGCATAGAAGTGATTTAGCTCATCTGGCAGGCTTGTGTCACTGGGCAGCTCGTGGCTGTGCTTCCCTTTGTAGTCTGTAATAGTTTGCAGGACCTGCCACATAAGACGAGCATCAGAGCCGGTGTAGTAAGATTCAATCTTAGCCCTGTATTGACGCTTTGCCTGTTTGATGGTTCGTCGCAAGGCATAGCAGGATTTCTTATAAGCTTCCGGGTTAGAGTCCACCTTGAAAAGCGCTGGGCGCTAACCTTTAGCTCAGTGCAAATGTTGCCTGTAATCCATGGATTCTGGTTGAGGTATGTACGTAAAGTCACTGTGGGGACGACGTCCTCGATGCACTTATTGATAAAGCCAGTGACTGATGTGGTGTACTCCTCAATGCCATCGGAAGAATCCCAGAACATATTCCAGTCTGTGATAGCAAAACAGTCCTGTAGTTTAGCATCTGCTTCATCTGACCACATCAAGGCAAATGTTGGCTACTTTGAAGAACCTCAAATATAAAATATGTTTTGATTTGTTTAACACTTTTTTGGTTACTACATGATTCCATATGTGTTATTGCATAGTGTTGATGTCTTCACTATTATTCTACAATGTAGAAAATAGCAAAAATAAAGAAAAACCCTGGAATGAGTAGGTGTGTCCAAACCTTTGACTGGTACTGTATATGTAAGTTGATTATACAGACAATTTAGAATTTTAAACAATACTACTTCGCACAAATACAATAATTAATGCAGTCAATCTCTTCTCTACTTTGAGCCAAGAAAGACTGACTGGAAACTTGTTGCAGGTTCTCTAGATAACAGAGAAATGAAGCACTAACATTTTCACTCACAGAGGCTCCAGCGGTGAACTTTACTAAACTAATGGACATGGCTCAGAAACCCATCTACTGTGATTTATTTATATTAAATCACATTAATCAAACCCGGTTTGTTTGTTTGTCTCTCTGCTGTCCCTCTGCTACCGATGATGAATATAAGTGAGGAGTAATGACGGGTGCATTTGGTCGAGAAGATTGCCACGGCAACAACAAATTACCACAGCAACAATGACAACAACAGCGACATCAGCGATCTCATTAGCGTCGGCTGGATGCGCATCTCAAACTGGCGCAATGCACCATGGGTAAAAAGACAGATGACAAATCTACAGCACCAGAAACCTATTTATACAGAATAAACAATTTTACAACGAGAAAGGGAGAGCTAGAGTGAGAGAGAGAGCTAGAGAGAGAGAGCTAGAGATAAAGAGAGAGAGAGAGAGAGAGGGGGGGGAGAGAGAGAGAGAGAGCGAGAGAGAGAGAGGGAGATGGAGAATGAGGGGAGAGAGAGTCCCTGAGAAAGAACAAGAGAAAGAGACTGATAGAAAGAGAGTAGAAGAGCGAGAGAGAGAGAGAAGAATTCTGCAATGGGAAAACTCATAATAAAGTTAAGTTGGGGCCCACCTACACACTCAGATGCTCCAACACATAGCTTTATTGGTTTTTCAGGAGTTGTAACCCAATAACGGTATGTGTGGGACCGTCTGTGTGTGGGACCTTCTCCACCTCCATTATCTCCAGCTCCACTAGCCCAGACCACTAGACTGATAAATGCAGGGTCTTTCTTGTTGCTCTCGCTCTCCCCAAGCTCCTTAATAGTTCTGTCCATCATGGAGCAATCTTTTTTCAGATCGATAGGAAACATAGGGGATATTAAATCTGCTATTTCGTCTACACTATAGTAAGAGTCTTCCAACAGGGCTGTGTGGTAGCTCATATATTGAGATCCTATCATCCTATCATCCATAGCGTTAATATCAATCTGGGAAATCTAATACATGGAAAGAGTAAGACATGAAGGAGACAGTGTGGAGACAGTGGGGAGACAGTGGGGAGACAGTGGGGAGACAGTGTGGAGACAGTGGGGAGAGACAAAAATGACTGTCTTCTCCTCAGGAACATTCCCCTGGTGTCTGACCCCAACACAACAATCCTCTGTCTAACATGGGCCTGTGGAGACAGGTGGAGACAGTGGGGGAGATAGTGGGGGAGAACTAAACTCCTCTCTATAGGAACATCCCCCTGGCATCTGACCCAGACACAACAGCATAGCTGTCTAACATTGGTCTCTAGTGGAAGCAGGGGGAGACGGGGGGAGAGTGAAGGATACATAAACTCCTGTTCTCTCTACAGGAACATCCCCTGGTGTCTGACCCGAGCGCTTAGCTTCAGCTGTAAACAAAGAGCTCCCAACGACATGTTCAATTAATCAATGTCTCCCCACAGCAAGTCTGAAATATATGTTGTAGCAGGGAGAGGGGAGAAGAACGAGGGGAGAGGGGAGAGGACATAGCAGGCCTGAACTATATGTTGTAGCAGGGAGAGGGGAGAGGAACGAGGGGAGAGGGGAGAGGACATAGCAGGCCTGAACTATATGTTGTAGCAGGGAGAGGGGAGAGGAACGAGGGGAGAGGGGAGAGGACATAGCAGGCCTGAACTATATGTTGTAGCAGGGAGAGGAGAGGACAGGATAGGATAGGATAGGAGAGGAGAGGAGAGGAGAGGAGAGGAGAGGAGGAGAGGAGAGGAGAGGAGAGGAGAGGAGAGGAGAGGAGAGAGAGGAGAGGAGAGGAGAGGAGAGGAGAGGAGAGGAGAGGAGAGGAGAGGAGACATAGCAAGCCTGAACTATATAATGTAGCAGGGAGAGAGGAGGGGAGAGGGGAGAGGTAAGGGGACATAGCAGGCCTGAACTGTATGTTGTAGTGGAGAGAGGGGAGAGGGGAGGGGGATGGGGGAGAGGGAAGGGGACATAGCAGGCCTAAACTGTATGTTGTAGTAGGGAGAGGGGAGAGGGGAGGGGGGGATATAGCAGGCCTGAACTGTATGTTGTAGCAGGGAGAGGGGAGGGGGGAGAGGGGAGAGGGGAGGGTACATAGCAGGCCTGAACAGTATGTTGTAAAGAAAGAGGGAACATGCTAGTTATTATAGCTGGGAATTGCCTGTAACCTCACAATACGCTATTATCACGATACTTAAGCACCGATACGATATGTATTGCGATTCGATACTGTGATTTTAATGCGATTCATTGGTCAAAGCACATTGCTCACCATATGTCTGCTGCAGAGGGACAAGAGAGAGTCATGAGGAAACTAGTTTTGATCCATCATGGAAATGAACGTTTTGAAAACTAATTGGCTCCCTGTTTTAAAAAAAGACGGAGAACAAGCTATGAAGGAAATATACTGGTACCGGTACAGCCAACTAGCGCAAAAACTATATTGAGATATTGCCAAAACGATACAATGTATAATCAAAAAGTATATCCCGATATGTACAGTTGAAGTCGGAAGTTTACATAGACCTTAGCCAAATACATTTAAACTCAGTATTTCACTATTCCTGACATTTAATCCCAGTAAAAATTTCCTGTTTTATGACAGTTAGTATCACCACATTATTTTAAGAATGTGAAATGTCAGAATAAGTAGAGAGAATTATTTATTTCAGCTTTTATTTCTTTCATCACATTCCCAGTGGGTCAGAAGTTTACATACACTCAATTCGTATTTGGTAGCATTGCCTTTAAACTGTTTAACTTGTCAAACTAGTCAAACGTTTCGGGTTGCCTTCCACAAGCTTCCCACAATAAATTGGGTGAATTTTGGCCCATTCCTCCTGACAGAGCGGGTGTAACCGAGTCAGATTTGTAGGCCTCCTTGCTCATACACGCTTTTTCAGTTCTGCCCACAAATTTTCTACAGGATTGAGGTCAGGGCTTTGTGATGGCCACTCCAATACCTTGACTTTGTTGTCCTTAAGCCATTTTGCCACAACTTTGGAAGTATGCTTGGGGTCAATGTCCATTTGGAAGACCCATTTGCGACCAAGCTTTAACTTCCTGACCGATGTCTTGAGATGTTGCTTCAATATATCCACATAATTTTCCTTCCTCATGATGCCATCTATTTTGTGAAGTGCACCAGTCCCTCCTGCAGCAAAGCACCCCCACAACATGATGCTGCTACCCCCATGTTTCACGGTTGGGATGGTGTTCTTCAGCTTGCAAGCATCCCCCTTGTTCCTCCAAACATAACGATGGTCATTATGGCCAAACAGTTCTATTTTTGTTTAATCAGATCAAAGGACATTTCTCCAAAAAGTACGATCTTTGTCGCCATGTGCAGTTGCAAACCGTATTCTGGCTTTTTTATGGCGGTTTTGGAGCAGTGGCTTCTTCCTTGCTGAGCACCCTCTCAGGTTACATCGATATAGGACTCGTTTTTACTGTGGATTTAGATTATTTTGTACCTGTTTCCTCCAGCATCTTCACAGGGTCCTATGCTGTTCTGGGTTTGATTTGCACTTTTTGCACCAAAGTACAGTGGGGAGAACAAGTATTTGATACACTGCCGATTTTGCAGGTTTTCCTACTTACAAAGCATGTAGAGGTCTGTAATTTTTATCATAGGTACACTTCAACTGTGAGAGACGGAATCTAAAACAAAAATCCAGAAAATCACATTGTATGATTTTTAAGTCATTAATTTGGATTTTATTGCATGACATAAGTATTTGATCACCTACCAACAAGTAAGAATTCCGGCTCTCACAGACGTGTTAGTTTTTCTTTAAGAAGCCCTCCTGTTCTCCACTCATTACCTGTATTAACTGCACCTGTTTGAACTCATTACCTGTATAAAAGACACCTCTCCACACACTCAATCCAACAGACTCCAACCTCTCCACAATGGCCAAGACCAGAGAGCTGTGTAAGGACATCAGGGTTAATTTTAGACCTGCACAAGGCTTGGATGGGCTACAGGACAATAGGCAAGCAGCTTGGTGAGAGGGCAACAACTGTTGCCGCTATTATTAGAAAATGGAAGAAGTTCAAGATGACGGTCAATCACCCTCAGTCTGGGGCTCCATGCAAGATCTCACCTCGTGGGGCATCAATGATCATGAGGAAGGTGAGGGATCAGCCCAGAACTACACGGCAGGACCTGGTCAATGACCTGAAGAGAGCTGGGACCACAGTCTCAAAGAAAACCATTAGTAACACACTACGCCGTCATGGATTAAAATCCAGCAGCGCACGCAAGGTCCCCCTGCTCAAGCCAGCGCATGTCCAGGCCTGTCTGAAGTTTGCCAATGACCATCTGGATGATCCAGAGGAGGAATGGGAGAAGGTCATGTAGTCTGATGAGACAAAAATAGAGCTTTTTGGTCTAAACTCCACTCGCCGTGTTTGGAGGAAGAAGAAGGATGAGTACAACCCCAAGAACACCATCCCAACCGTGA
Organism: Oncorhynchus tshawytscha; assembly: GCF_018296145.1. Classification (NCBI taxonomy): domain Eukaryota; kingdom Metazoa; phylum Chordata; class Actinopteri; order Salmoniformes; family Salmonidae; genus Oncorhynchus; species Oncorhynchus tshawytscha. The sequence continues at coordinate 20,301,421 of NC_056444.1, forward strand.
AGCATGGAGGTGGAAACATCATTCTTTGGGGATGCTTTTCTGCAAAGGGGACAGGATGACTGCACCGTATTGAGGGGAGGATGGATGGGGCCATGTATCGCAAGATCTTGGCCAACAACCTCCTTCCCTCAGTAAGAGCATTGAAGATGGGTCGTGGCTGGGTATTCCAGCATGACAAGCTGTTTAAAGGCACAATCAACTTATTGTACGTAAACTTCTGACCCCCTGACATACAGTGAAAGACATACAGGAGACATACAGTGAAAAGAATAGGTGAAAAAAATCTGTCTGTAAACAATTGTTGGAAAAATTACTTGTGTCATGCACAATGTGGATTTCCTAATCGACTTGCCAAAACTATGGTTTGTTAAATTTGTGAAATTTGTTTAGTGGTTGAAAAACAAGTTTTAATGGCTCCAACCTAAGTGTATGTAAACTTCTGACTTCAACTGTGACTGTATCGAGTGTTTCCCCCATTACTACTAGTTATAGCTAGCTAGTCAATTATTTGAAAGCTTATCCCGCAGCAGGCCTGTCTATGGTTAATGTGATATTCATGTTAACGTTAACAATGTGATATGCGTAGGGAATGAGCACTAAGGAGGAGACATACATTAGCATGACTGCCTCTCTCAGGCCTAGCCAGGGCTATAGCCTCCCTACATTTAACACAGTAGAGTGATGAGAGAGGGAACAGGGAAGTAAATTATCACCAAGGCCTAAGCCTAGCAGTGCACTTGAAGTTTTTGGAAGGTTTCCTGTTTGAGGAAGGTTCGTTTTTGCATTTTCCATTTTTTACCAACAATATTTTAACTTGTAAGGGTGCGCTGATACTAGATGTGTCTGAGCATAGACATTAGCATTCTATATGCTAACTACAGCGCTATAGTGTAAGTATTAGCATTCAGGCTGGGTGTGCTTAGCTGCATGCGGGGGCAGTGTTGGTGATTAGCAGGTACAGCTCTGATTCTGATTCAGGGCCAGGGCTCTGTCTGTCATAGTGTTGGTGATTAGCAGGTACAGCTCTGATTCTGATGCAGTGCCAGGCCAGGGATCTGTCTGTTACAGTGTTACGGCTAATGACACAGAACCAGAGAGAGGAGAGAGGAGACGAGATTTAGATATGCCCTGATTAGAGGACCATGATCCCATGTGAACAAGCTCCACTAGCTCCAGCTCCACTAGCCCAGACCACGAGACTGATAAATGCAGGGTCTTTCTTGGAGCTCTCACTCTCCCCGAGCCCCCTAATAGATCTGTCCATCCTGGATCAATCTTTCCATTTTCTCTTTTGTCAGATCGATAGGAAACAGAAGGGATGTTAAATAGCTATTTCCTCTACACTATAGTAAGTCTTCCAACAGAGCTGTGTGTGGTAGCTCATGTATTGAGATCCTATCATTAGACATCATGCTGAGCATGGCGTGATGCAATGGGGAAACCTGTCCATGCATGGCTAAATAAATCTGTGAGTGATAGCATCAATATTCATCGGGGAAATCTAATACATGGAAAGAGTAAGGCATTAGGGAGACAATTTAGAGACAGTGGGGAGAGACAAAAATGACTGACTTCTCCTCAGGAACATTGCCCTGGTGTCTGACCCCACATCAGCCTCTTTGTCTAACATGGGTCTGTATGGGGGCCTAGTGGAGGCAGGGGGAGATAGTGGGGGAAAACTATACTCTTGTTTTCTCATCAGGAACATCCCACTGGCATCTGACCCAGAAACAATAACATATCTGTCTAACAAAAATTTGTGAGGTGGCACAATTTTGGGGGGGTTCTTGCATTGGAATTATATTGAATTCCTATACCACAATAAACATATACCACAATAAACATATACCACAATAAAAATAAAGTTAAAATTCCAAACTCCACTGCAGGAGTTTGGAATTTTCCAAGCTGTTTAAAGGCACAGTCAACTCAGTGTATGTAAACTTCTGACCCACTGGAATTGGGATACAGTGAATTATAAGTGAAAAAATCTGTCTGTAAACAATTGTTGGAAAAATGACTTGTGTCATGCACAAAGTAGACGTCCTAACCGACTTGCCAAAACTATAGTTTGTTAACAAGACATTTGTGGAGTGGTTGAAAAACAAGTTTTAATGACTCCAAAGTAAGTGTACGTAAACTTTAGACTTAGGTAGGGGTAAATTGATGTATGTGCAGCGTTTGTGGTGAAAGAGTGTGCATGTGTGTGTGTCTGTGGGGGGGCATCAGAATGCATGTGTGTGAATGTTATGTGTGTGTGTGTGTGTGTGTGTGTGTGTGTGTGTGTGTGTGTGTGTGTGTGTGTGTGTGTGTGTGTGTGTGTGTGTGTGTGTGTGTGTGTGTGTGTGTGTGTGTGTGTGTGTGTGTGTGTGTATGGTGGAAGAATGGGAGAAGGTGATACTCGCGACTAGTGACTTGCCGGTGCCGAGACCCAGCGTGATGACTCAATCACGATTTATGACATTGTTTGGATGGCTGACCATTTGTGGGCTACCATAGAGGTCAAACACACCTTCTCTGTGGTAATCTCAAGGCTGAGACGTGAGCATGGAAGTCCTGTGAGCATGGACACTATTGGAGATGTGAAGACAGAGGAAAACTACTAAATAAATGTTACTGTGTGAATAAAATGATAATGTTTGGATTGTTTCAAGAGTTCCTAAATAGCTACTGTATGGGCCTCCCTAGTGGTGCAGTGGTCTAAGGCACCGTCACTACAGGGGTTCGATCCCAGGCTGTGTCACAACCGGCCAAGACTGGGAGTCCCACAGGGCTGCGCACAATCGTCCGGGTTAGGGGAGGGTTTAGCCGGGGGGCGCTTTACTTGGCTCATGTAGCGACTTCTTGTGGCGGGCCGGGCGCCTGCAGGCTGACTTTGTTCGTCAGTTGAACAGTTTCCTCCGACACATTGGTGCAGCTGGCTTCCATGTTAAGCGGGCAGGTGTTAAGAAGTGCAGCTTGGCAGGTCATGTTTCGGGGGACGCATGACTCGACCTTCACCTCTCCTGAGCCCGTTGGGGAGTTGCGGCGATGAGAGAAACTCGTAAATCACGAAATCATCGCCTATCATCTTATAAGGTCATTCACAGTGCTTTATTAAACATTGTAATAGTCTACTATGATGGAACTGAATCAATAAATGACGTCATAAACTTGATGATGTGATTCAAAATATTTTAATGTGCAACCTAATCCAGTGATTGTCATGCATTGTGGGTAGACAGTCATGCTATTGTTGTTATATTTTACTGTTAAAATAGGGCTGCAGAATTTTTTATTTTGTTATGTTCAATAAAGATGACTTTTCCTGCATCTTTATGTTCTCTAATATCCTAGCCTAATTTATTTGGGGCTAATTCACCACCTTAGTAAGTGGAAACTCAAAGCACATTAGCTAGATACCTAACTATAAAGATAATACCCACTCATAGTAGCTATGTATTAATCTAACAGTACATTTAATGTCCAAAAAAACATTGCAGTTGTAGCCTACCGTCCAAAGAGGCAAAGCACTCACAATGGCCAATGCCTATTTCACACACGCCATATCAAATATCTTTGAAAAATAGTTGCCATTGAGCTAATAATTGAGAGTTGAGAAATACCTACAGACACTGAGAACATCCTCTCCCCATCCGTGACAACAGGATAGCAGTGTGTTCCCAGCAATTGGATTTTTAGCGAGAGAGTGGCTCACTCGACATAGCAGCAGGCCCCAGTGAAACAGGTACAGGGACAGGCAGGCAGACACTTTCATTACAGGAATCATGAGGATAATTTACTCTACTGTTTGACCAAATCATGATTTTAACCTCCAAAAAAGAGGACGTTTTTAGTGAGGTGAATGACTGTGCAGCACAAATGTAACCAATACAACATTTTACTCCCACAGCAGGTGTCAAAGGGTTGCAAATTGGTCGCCGTCTGGAGCCCTGCCTTGTAGGCTATTCGCTATAGGCATACTCTTTCATTTTATTTCAATGAAAAAGGTCTCCACCTTTGCAATCAACACTAAGTAGCCTAGGCCAAGGCTCCTCTCTCGCTTTCTCTCTCCTCAGCAGCAGAGCAGACCAGGACAATTTGGCTGGGTACAATTTTATTTATTGGCTTTTCATTTATTTTATCGTGCCAAAAGCCAGCAATTACCCGCTAACGGAAACCCTGCGCCCCAGTGGCTTTCCATAACCCCCCTACACACATTGTCCATTGTGCTGACACAGCGCAGCGGAGATACAGATTTTGCATCACCCTGTTACTCAATCATTTGAACTTTTTTGCTATTTTTATATAGGGACATAGAACTAAAACTGAGGGTGCACAAGTTTCAACTGAAGGGGCTATGCCCCCTTTTGCCACTTCGTGGAGCCATGTACAACGCTGATACTAGATGTCCCTGAGCATATAGGCATTAGCATTCTATATGCTAACTACAGCGCTATAGCGATAGCATTCAGTATTAGCATTCAGGCTGGGTGTGCTTAGCTGCATGCGGGGGCAGTGTTGGTGATTAGCAGGTACAGCTGTGATTCTGATGCAGAGCCAGGCCAGGGCTCTGTCTGTCAAAGTGTTATGGCTAATGAAACAGAACCAGAGAAATAGGAAAGGAGAGGGGATGAGGGGAAAGAATATTTAGATATGTCCTGATTAGAGAACCATGATCCCATGTGAACAAGATCAAAGGCTAATGGTCAAAGACACACACTGGCATATACTGTACACACAGTGGTGCACAAACACACACACACGCATATACTGTACACACAGTGGTGCACAAACACACACACACACGCATATACTGTATACACAGTGGTGCACAAACACACACACACACGCATATACTGTACACACAGTGGTGCACAAACACACACACACGCATATACTGTACACACAGTGGTGCACAAACACACACACACGCATATACTGTATACACAGTGGTGCACAAACACACACACACATACGCATATACTGTACACACAGTGGTGCACAAACACACACACATGCATATACTGCACACACACACACACACACACACACACACACACACACACACACACACACACAGACACACACACACACATACACACACACGCATATACTGTATATACTGCACACACACACACACACACACACACACACAGACACACACACATACACACACACACACACGCATATACTGTATATACAGTGGTGCACAAACACACACACACAATCACACACACACACACACACGCATATACTGTACACACAGTGGTGCACAAACACACACACACACACATATACTGTATACACAGTGGTGCACAAACACACACACACACGCATATACTGTATATACAGTGGTGCACAAACACACACACACAATCACAATCACACACACACACACACGCATATACTGTATACACAGTGGTGCACAAACACACACACAGGCGCATGCAACCAGTATGCCTGGGGGCAACAATCACACACCTCATATACACATGTACACCAAAACACACACACACACAGGACCCCTCAGATTGAATCTGTGGTTAGATTGACCCTCTCACAGGAAGTCCAGCAGACATCAACTTTCAAACCTGCCAAAAAAATTGTCCGACTTGCATGAACTTTATAAAAATCATGTGATCAAATGAAGTTTTGACTGCAAGTTTCCACAGTTGCTCTTCACCAGCTTCATCCTGCAGCCATCACCTGCATTGTGGGAGACTATTGTCAACCAATCATTAGGGTGTTTTTGTGAGTGTGATATTTGTGTTGGAGACATGTTTACTTCGACATTATAAAGAAAACCTTTTATAAACAATAACAACACTGCCATGTTGATCTGAGCCTTACTGTAGGAAAACCACATTAGTGTTCGACTCTCGGTTGTCGCAGATGCACTACCCCAACTTCAGTCCATTTTTATCTCAGTATCAAATCATTTCTGGGTAAACATGTAGTTCCTTACTGTGATCGTTTTCAATTAAAAGTGTAAAAAATAAACCAAAATAAAGCAGCTTCTTAGCAAAGAGCAATATCTAAAGCAAGAATCTAGCTAAGGACTGTCTGGGAGTGGTCTGAGTGGGGAGGAGAAAACTGAAAACTATTGGCAGAGAAGTTTGGAACTCTCCTTCTTATTGGTCTATTAAATGCCCACAGCAGTAGAAATCCACTTGGATTTCAGAGCTTACCCATGATGTTGGATCCTTGGGATGTCTATACTTCATTAAAGTTGACATTTAAAATGGTTAAGGTAAGGGTTAAGGTTAGGGTTATGTTTATGGTTAAGGTTAGGGTAGGGTAGGAGTAAAGGTTAGGGTTTAGGGTAGGGACATCCAAAGATCCTGGATAGCACTGACCAGTCGACTAACAACTTTTCTCTGTAGCCTACACTGGGCCGCATTACAAAATACTTTTAAACTGGAAGAACTTGTCCCGATTGGTGTTTTTAGATCACTGATGAAGGATTTTGAGGTTGATTCCCTGACCTGTCAATGTTTTTAATTTGCTGTTTTATACTCTTGTGAATTCAATGGTTTTTACTAGATTACTTGTAGTTTTTCATGTTGTCTGTCTGTAATTTTTTTGTAATGACTTGGTGCTGCCTATCTTGGCCAGGGTGCTCTTGAAAAAGACATTTTAATCTCAATGATCCCTTCCTGGTTAAATAAAGGTTAATAAAAATAAAAAATTGCCATGGAGCTAATTAAAATAGGGCGTGCAAATGAATGTTTTTGCAAATGATCATAATTCATTAAAAAAATATATACAGTATGACCATTTTATAAATGGTCAAATCGCCTGATTTGTTAGAACCACGCTCCCCTGTCACCACAAGATGAGTGGTTCTGACCACTAACGTTTTAGACAAATTCGTTTTCCCATGGCCCGGTGCCCCGGATGTGCAGAGGTTTGCTCATTTTAAACCATTGAATTGATCCTAAAGAGAAATCTCCACTCATCTGGGGCACCGGGCCATGCAAAACGAACTTGCCCATTGCTTCAATATTTAGGCTATCCATATTACCAGAGCTTAAATTCTTTCTATTTATCTGGCGGATTTGCAGCCACAATTTATATAATTCATTGATATATATAGCTAGCTAGCTGGCTGAAAGGAAAACAGAGAGAACAAAGTATATACATTTCCATCAGAAAGGATTCACACACCTTTCATTTTTCCACATTTTATTGTCGTACAGCCTGAATTTAAAATGTATTACATTGAGATTTAGTGTCACTGGAGGCCTACAGCCCATAATTGAAATGTTTACAAATGAATTAAAAATGAAAAGCTGAAATGTCTTGAGCCAATAAGTTTTCAACCCCTTTGTTATTTCAAGCTAAAATAAGTTCAGGAGTCAAAATGTGCTTAACAAGTCACATAATAAGTTGCATGGACTGTGTGCAATAACAGTGTTAAACATGATTTTTTTACCTCATCTCTGGAACCCACACAATTATCTGTAAGGTCCCTCAGTGAAGCAGTGAATTTCATACACAGATTCGACCACAAAGACCAGGAAGGTTTTCCAATGCCTCGCAAATAAGGGTGACGATTGGTAGATGGGTAAAAAAAAGCAAACAATGGATATCCCTTTGAGCATGGTTAATTACACTTTGGATGGTGTATCAAATACACTCAGTCACTACAAAAAGATACATCCGTCCTTCCTAACTCAGAGGAGACGGAAAACACTCAGGGATTTCACCATGAGGCCAATGGTGACTTTAAAACAGTTACAGAGTTCAAATCAAATTGTATTGGTCACATACACATATTAAGCAGATGTTATTGCGGGTGTAGCTAAATGCTTGTGTTCCTTGCTCAAACAGTGGAGTAATATCTAACAATTCACAACAATACACACAAATCTAAAAGTAAAATAATGGAATTAAGAAATATATACATATTAGGACGAGCAATGTAGGAGTGGCATTGTCTAAAATACAGTAGAATAGAATACAGTACATACATATGAAATGAGTAAAGCAGATTGTAAACATTATTAAAGTGACTAGTGTTCCATTATTAAAGTGAGCAGTGATTCCATGTCTATGTATATAGGGAAGCAGCCTCTAAGGTCCAGGGTTGAGTAACCGGGTTGTAGTTAATCCTGGAACATACACCACCATCTTTCTTCTTCCCAGAAAGTTCTTTATTACTGTCTGAGCGATGTACTGAGAACCCAGATGGCTATATGGACAGGGACAGTATGTCCGGAGAGAGCCATGAATCCATGAAACAGAGTACGTTACAGTCCCTGATGATTCTCTGGAAGGAGATCCTCGCCCTGAGCTCGTCTACTTTAGTGTCCAGAGAGTGAACATTAGCGAGTAATATACTCTGAAGCGGTGGAAGGTGTACCCGCCTCCTGAGTCGGACTAGAAGTCCACTCAGAATACCTTTTCTCCGCCGGCAGCATCTTGGAGCAGCCTCTGGGATAAGTTCAATTAAAAGCAAATAAAAGGTTATTTGCAACGTGCAAGGAATACAACACTGAAACAGTGAAATGCTTACAAGCCTTAACCAACAGTGCAATTTTTATCTAAAAAATAGGTATTAGGCTACGGATGTGAGTGCTACGGATCGGTAGTCATTTAGGCAGGTTGCCTTAGCGCTCTTGGGCACAGGGACTACGGTAGTCTGCTTGAAGCATGTTGGTATTACAGACTCAATCAGGGACATGTTGAAAATGTCAGTGAAGACACCTGCCAGTTGGTCAGCACATGCCCGGAGCACACGTCCTGGAACAGCTGATGATCTCATGCATGCCTCAGTGTTGCTCGCCTCGTAGCGAGCATAGAAGTGATTCAGCTCGTCTGGTAGGTGTGTGTCACTGGGCAGCTCGCGGCTGTGCTTGCCTTTGTAGTCTGTAATGGATTGCAGGCCCTGCCACATCCGACGAGCATCGGAGCCTGTGTAGTACGATTCAATCTTAGTCCTGTATTGGAGCTTTGCCTGTTTGATGGTTCGTCTGAGGGCATAACAGGATTTCTTATAAGCTTCCTGGTTAGATTCCCGCACCTTGAAAGCGGCAGCTCTAACCTTTAGCTCAGTGCGAATGTTGTATGTAATCCATGGCTTCTGGTTGGGGTATGTATATACAGTCACTGTGGGGATGACGTCCTCGATGCACTTATTGATAAAGCCAGTGACTGATGTGCTGTACTCCCCAATGCCATCGGAAGAATCCCGGAACATATTCCAGTCTGTGCTAGCAAAACAGTCCTGTAGTTTAGCATCTGCTTCATCTGACCACTTTTTTATAGACTGAGTCACTGGTGCTTCCTGCTTTAATTTTTACTTGTAAGCAGAAATTAGGAGGACAGAATTTTGGTCAGATTTGCCAAATGGAGGGCGAGGGAGAGCTTTGTACGCGTCTCTGTGTGTGGAGTAAAGGTGATCTGGATTTTTTTCCCCCTCTCCCCCATGTTGATAGAAATGAGGTGAAACTGATTTAGGTTTCCCTGCATTAAAGTCCCCGGCCACTAGGTGCGCCACCTCTGGGTGAGCGGTTTCCTGTTTGCTTATTTCCTAAAACAGTTGACTCAGGGCGGTGTTAGTAGACTTGAGGTCCCCACGTTGAAAGGAAAAAGACCACCTACAGAGCTAAGCCAACCTTGGAGAACCTTATGAAATTAGCATTAAATTCCAATGTGAAGGTGACGACCTACATGCTGGAAGGATGAATTTCGACTATACCAGCCAGAATATAGCATGAGCATATAGCGTGGCAACTTTATGACATAATTTGTAACCAATGTATGATCCATTCTGTGTATATGTAATTCTGTGTGATTAGTTAGGTATTTAGTAAATAAATAATTAAACCAACTTTTGTATCACTGATTCAACTTGTTAGCCAGAGTTCATGAAGTTAACCAAGAATGTACAACTTTAACAGCTCTATAAACATTATTTTGTGGTGCCCCGCCTTTCTAGTTCATTATCTACCTGATTAGCTTAATCAGGTAATATTAATTACAGAGAAATTATTTTATAGAATAGCATGTCATATCACTTAATCCGGTATAGCCAAAGGCACGACAAAGCACTGGAAAAATCCTAGAGGAAAACCTGGTTCAGTCTGCTATCCAACAGACACTGGGAGATAAATTCACTTTTCAGCAGGACAATAACCAAAAACACAAAGTGAAATATACACTGGAGTTGCTTACCAAGACGACATTGAATGTTCCTGAGTGGCCTAGTTATAGTTTTGAATTCAATTGGCTTGAAAATCTATGACAAGACTTGAAAATAGCTGTCTAGCAATGATCAACAACCAATTTGACAATTGCAAAGCTCTTAGAGACTTACCCAGAAAGACACACAGCTGTAATCGCTGCCAAAGCTGATAGCATATATTGACTCAGGTATGTGAATACTTTTGTAAATGAGAGATTTCTGTATTTCATTTTCAATCAATTTGGAAAACATTCCTAAAATATGTTTTCACTTTGTCATTTTAAGGGTTATTGTGTTTAAAAATATATATATTTAATACATTTTGAATTCAGGCTGTAGCACAACAAAATGTGGAATAAGACAAGGGGTATGAATATTTTCTGAAGGCACTGTAGCTATTTGATCATATTCGACACAGTTTCACTGGAATTATCAAACGACAAGAGTCAGACAAACGACAACCCTCAACATGTAAACAGTTCATAAAAATGAATCTCTTGGAAGGTAGGCTGGTGTACTTTTTGGACTTACAGTCTGTCTTAACTAAATTGGTGCTCACATAACTTTTATTAGCTAGCTAAGGTTTGCATCAGGGCCGGCATAAATGACATAAGCTGTCGCTTAGGGCCTTTAGTCCCCCCACAAAATAAGTGATGTTTTTATGAACTGCAGAATACAAAAGGTGCAAGTTCAAAATTTGATTGTGCATCAGCAATTTTTCTCCTGTTATTTAAGTCACTGACAGTCATGCTTAGGACCCCCAATTCTCGCTTAGGGCCCCCAAAAGCCTAGAGCCGGTCCTGGTTAGCATGCTAGCTTGTTACACTGACAGCTGTCAGTCAATGGCCTTTTTATTGTTATTTATCTGCTACGCGTGGAAATCACCACAACGTTCATACCACCAATTCCTGAATTATTAGAAGTATTAGCAGCCTGTGTCAGTCTTCGAGGTGGAACCTAAATTAGAAATTCCAATCTAGGACAGGAATTACTCGAAATACATGTAGGTGTGGCAACTTCCTCTGAGATGGGCCTGTAATGAACATAGGCCAAAACTCCATCTCACAACAACAGGCTGAAATTTCAGGTGGTCTTTTCAAACAGCTCTTACACTAAAAGGGCATGATCATAATTTTCACAATTTCACGGTATTATTCCAACATAGTGAGGAAATATATATAAAACACAGGAAAAATCATGTTTTTGACTGCACTGGGCCTTTAACACTTCAGACGAAACAAAACTTCTGCTCTGTCTTAGATCGGCTCTGGACTAGTTTGGTAGCCATATAAATTCTCTAATAATACTTCTCTTCAGGGACATTCTGATGAAGGTCACAGTGGTTTTAATAATGGTTGAATTCTAGAAATCGATAAAAGTATAAAATATTAATTCCAAAACCATCCATCATCATCATCAGACAGAAGCATAAGGAGAGACCCCACACCTCACGTTGAGTGTCATGGTCAAGGAACGACCTAACACTAGAGACAGTGTCTCTACATCAACTTTCAGTATGAAAACTGGCACCACCATTAGAAGAAAATGTTAGTGGGAAGAAAAGATATCCCTGATACTGAGTGAATGGAGTCTATTTTCCAGTAGTGAGCAGACAGTGTAGAGGGCATAGCTCTTTAGCGACTGGTTAAAGGAGAATAGAAAATCTGTACTACAGCCCAACTGGGGTGACTTTACACTGAGACTGGAACAGGGCCGCAGCCAGATGCCCTAATCGGATATGCTGTGTGTGTGTGTGTGTGTGTGTGTGTGTGTGTGTGTGTGTGTGTGTGTGTGTGTGTGTGTGTGCAGGCCCCTCCTGCTGTGAGTGTTTACTGGCAGCGTTCATAGATTTCCCCCAAATGGCCGTGTCCAGGATTACACTGTATACAGGGGTCAACTAGCAGACACTGACACACACACTCACACACACACAAAAATACACACACACGCTAAAATTCACACACACACACAGGCGGGTATTATGAATGTTTGAAATATCTGCTTCCAAGCTGAGTAATCAGAAATTAGCACAGAGAGTGGATGGTGAAGGACAGAGAGGGCAAGGACAGAGAATTCAGCTTCTAAAGACAAGGAAAGGACACTGTTCCTGACGATCAAAGCTTGGATGTATTGAATGAATAAAACCTCATGAAAGCAACACCGCTTCATTTAATCTGCTTATACTACAGTATCACGCTATCATACGGTTACAGTAAAGTGGTCGATTACTTCCAAATCAAAAGTGGTCTATAATAACACCTCCAAAAGTGGTCTACAATGACACCTCCAAAAGTGGTCTATAATAACTCCTCCAAAAGTGGTCTATAATAACACCTCCTAAAGTGGTCTATAATAACTCCTCCAAAAGTGGTCTATAATAACACCTCCTAAAGTGGTCTATAATAACACCTCCTAAAGTGGTCTACAATTACACCTCCAAAAGTGGTCTATAATAACTCCTCCAAAAGTGGTCTATAATGTTGAGGTGATTTTACATCACATGAATGGGAGAGATCTGATATTGTTATTTTATATGTGGCCTTTCCAATTCATTCACATGACTTTAAACTGTCACAACGTTAGAAAAGTAAACTTGGTAGCAGACAGCCTGACAAGCAGCCAGCAGAGAGAAGCTTTCACCCCCTCCATATCGGACTGCTGCTGTGACAAGGAAAAGGAGATTTGAATTTCTCTCCTCCCGTCCTGACCCTGAGAAGGCGTTAATTTAACCAAACTGCAAATCAAGCCTGTCACAACTGGCATTACACAGACAGAACATCGATAGAGAGAGAGATAGGAGAGAGAGATGGAGAGATTGAGGGTGAGAGAGGGATTGGGAGGGGGAGGGATTGAGAGGGAATGGGTGAGGGAGTGAGAGAGGGTGAGGGTGTGAGAGAGAGGGACAGAGAGAGACAGAAAGAGAGAGAGAGAGAGCGAGAAAGAGAGGGGTGAGAACAGGAGAGAGATATACACAAACTCACACACACACTCACACACACACACACACACAAATCACGTCTCCCCTAAAACAGGGTCAATGATATTTGAGAAGGAGGAACCATATAGAATAAACAACCTATAAATCAATCATCTTATTGAGGTCTGGGTATTAAAACAATATTTCAGAGCAGCAAAGTTTGTTTTCTGCTGATTATAAAGTGCAGTTAAGCGCTGGATGACTGGGACACTGATTTCTATGTAGAGAGCACAAGAAAGTCTACCCACTATAGTAATTACAAAGTCGAGGACCACAACAATTAATCCGTGTGCCTCAAAATTGAATTATCCCACTGAGCTTCAGTCTAAGCATTGGTTGTGGGAGACAATTACAAGTCTTTAGGTCTCAGGTTCCTCATCACACAACCATAGTCCACTGAGCCCTATTGGATACATCTGTACTATAAAACTAGATGAGTTCTGCCATAAAACATAAAGCAATCTGAGCGCTATCAGAAGCACCGTTCTAACTAAAATCTATTATAATCATGATTACTTCACCACTGGTGCTTCCATATGCTACATACTGTACTCTTTGGATCACAAACTATGAACAAATAACCACATAGAAATAAACTTTAAAAACACGCACACACACAAGCACACACACACTCACTCACACACACACATATTCCCTCGATGCGGAACTGTACATTATTCATTGCTCTGATGTTATCTAACTGGAAATCTCCATACGATTATTATCCCTCAGCACCGGAGCGCCTCAAGGATGTGTGCACTCACCTCTACTCTACACCCAATGAATGCACCTCCAACAACGCACACTCAAGTTTAAAGATTAAACCACTCTGGTCGGTCTCATCACCGACAGCAATGTACCGTGGAGAGGTCGACCGACTAGTGGCCTGGTGCAGTCAACACAGACAAAACCATCGAAATGGTGGTTGACTTCAGAAAACGCCCCTCCACCATCTCTACCCCTCTAGATTGACGGCTCAGCTGTTAGCATGGCTAAATCATTCAAATCCCTGAGGACCATCATCTCCAACAACCTCAAGTGGGAGGACAGCATCACAGAGGTCACCAAGAAGGCAGACCAGTGGATGTACTACTTGCGGCAGCTGAAAAAACTCAAAAGTTTTACGCATCAATCGTTGAGTCTGTCCTCACATCCTTCATCACAGTCCGGTTTGGGTCTGTGTCTGCCCGCTGCAACGGCAAAGCATTGTCCGGTCTGCAGAGAGGGTCATCGCCTGCCACCTGCCCTTATCCATGTACTGCAAGACTCCAAGGCAAGAAAGATCATTGTCAACCCCTCGCACCACCTCCTCCAAAAATGAACTTCTTGCAGGTGGTTCATGTCACTCATGACCAAAACCTCCCACCACCTGAAAAGTTTCTTTCCCCGGGATGTGGCCCTCACCAACCGGCCATCTGGCCCATAGAGACTAAAGGACTATACACTATATGTGGCACACTGCATCAAGCCATCTCTGAACTGTACTCTAAATAACTGCACTATACTGCATTACATTTTTACACTGTACATCAACCGTATACCCACTGTATATCAACCGTATACCCACTGTATATCAACCGCATACCCACTGTATATCAACCGTATACCCACTGTATATCAACCGTATACCCACTGTATATCAACCGCATACCCACTGTATATCAACCGTATACCCACTGTATATCAACCGCTGTATACCCACTGTATATCAACCGCATACCCACTGTATATCAACCCACTGTATACCCACTGTATATCAACCGCATACCCACTGTATATCAACCCCACTGTAACCGCATATCAACCATACCCACTGTATATCAACCGTATACCCACTGTACATCAACCGTATACCCACTGTATATCAACCGTATATATCAACCGTATACCCACTGTATATCAACCGTATACCCACTGTACAACCGTATACCCACTGGATATCAACCGTATACCCACTGTACATCAACCGTATACCCACTGTATATCAACCGTATACCTACTGTATACAACCACCCACTGTATATCAACCCACTGTACATCAACCGTATACCCACTGTATATCAACCCCCACTGTATATCAACCGTATACCCACTGTATATCAACCGTATACCCACTGTATATCAACTGTATACCCACTGTATATCAACCGTATACCCACTGTATATCAACCGTAACCCACTGTATACTGTCTATCCCGCATACCCACTGTATATCAACCATATACCCACTGTATATCAACCGTATACCCACTGTACATCAACCATATACCCACTGTATATCAACCGTATACCCACTGTACATCAACCGTATACCCACTGTACATCAACCGTATACCCACTGTACATCAACCGTATACCCACTGTATATCAACCGCATACCCACTGTATATCAACCTTATACTCACTGTATATCAACCGTATACTCACTGTATATTTGTATATCTGCTAATTCTCTTATAGCTCTATGATCACTCTACCTAGTTGTATATAATGTGTGGGAACTTTGTTCTGTCGTCTCTAACGTTAAATGTTGTCTATCACTAGCAGCACCATACCACCAAGTAAAATTCTGAGTATGTGTAAATGTACTTGGTGAATAAAGGTAATTCTGATATTCTCTCTCTACGAGCCAATTGGAGTGAATTGGCACCTTTGATAAAGATGAGCAAAAATAAAGATGTATAAAATCAATTATAGAAATACGCAAAAGTTTATTGTATTAGTACAAAATAATAGAATTTTGAGCATGCAATATACCTCAGTATTTGTATTATTTATTTTATACAGTCTTTTTTGCTGATCTTTTGCCCTCAGAACAGCCTCAATTCATCAGGGCATGGACTCTACAAGGTGTCGAAAGCGTTCCACAGGGATTCTGGCCCATTGACTCCAATGCTTCCAATGTTGACTCCAATTCTTTCCACAGTTGTGTCAAGTTTTGCTCTCTTTTCCAAAATCTGAGTTAGAATCTAGCTTTATGTTTAGAATACGTGTACAATGCCCATTTCTATAAATATCCAGAGACTACAATAAACCCAGAAATAGAACATCTCTGGATATTGATACAAATTGGCATTGTACACATATTCTAAGCATATAGCTAGATTCTAACTCGAATTTCTGGAAAAGAGAACAACATTTTAAATTTCAAAACAGTGCATCAAAAGAGTTTGAATTTGACATTGACAGCGCTAGTCTGCAATTATAAATTGTTTCGTGGCAAAGCGACCCGCAATTTGTGAATAGCTCATTTCTAATCACAGTATTTTAACATTTAATTTGACTTCCCGGTCTGTCTCGTTTGAACTCATCGAGGTGATCATCTCATACAATTATACTGTAGATTGGAGCGAACGAAGACGACAATGTCACATGAATTAATCCTCAGCAGTAATTAATATTGAGCCTCCGTCGGGTCCCTGATGACTTCACGTTTGATAGCAACAGCTCCACTCATTTGTTTCAACTGTATTAGTCTATAATATAATATAGACTACAGCCATGAAGAGGCGCAGAGAGATTAGCCATCCATCACTGTCAATGCCATACGTATTTGCAAGGGAAAAATTAGACTTGAAATCATTTAAAATACATTTTTCAATTTGGTGAATGTGGACGTGGCCCCTACAGTAAGTGCTGTGGTAGGAAGCATGGCAACGTGAACCAGCCTCTTCACAGACAGACACACATAAGATCAGATGTAGAGTCATCATGGGTTCGATTCCCGCTGGGGCCACCCATTAAGTCGCTTTGGAAAAAAGCATCTGCTAAATGGCATATTAAATATATTATGATTTTTTTCTATAAAAGCACAGTCTGAACCGACGTGACCCACTGGCTCTGTGGTAATGTATGACGTGAAAATGCCCCTAAAGAGGAAATCACAGGTAGCAAGTTAGCATTGTGAACAGAGAAGGGAAAGGTGAATAATAATTCACAGAAAGATTCACGGCAAGGAGCACTGTAAGGAGGTAAAGGGGTGGGTGGGGCTGAGACAGAGAGAGTGGGTGGGGCTGAGAGAGAGAGTGGGTGGGGCTGAGACAGAGAGAGTTGGTGGGGCTGAGAAAGAGTGAGTGGGTGGGTGGGGCTGAGACAGAGAGAGTGGGTGGGGCTGAGACAGAGAGAGTTGGTGGGGCTGAGACAGAGAGAGTGGGTGGGGCTGAGACAGAGAGAGTGGGTGGGGCTGAGACAGAGAGAGTGGGTGGGGCTGAGAGAGAGTGGGTGGGGCTGAGACAGAGAGAGTTGGTGGGGCTGAGACAGAGAGAGTGGGTGGGGCTGAGACAGAGAGAGTGGGTGGGGCTGGGCTGAGACAGAGAGAGTTGGTGGGGCTGAGACAGAGAGAGTTGGTGGGGCTGAGACAGAGAGAGTGGGTGGGGCTGAGAGAGAGTGGGTGGGGCTGAGACAGAGAGAGTGGGTGGGGCTGAGAGAGAGTGGGTGGGGCTGAGACAGAGAGAGTGGGTGGGGCTGAGACAGAGAGAGTGGGTGGGGCTGAGAGAGAGTGAGTGGGTGGGGCTGAGACAGAGAGAGTGGGTGGGGCTGAGACAGAGAGAGTGGGTGGGGCTGAGAGAGAGTGGGTGGGGCTGAGACAGAGAGAGTTGGTGGGGCTGAGACAGAGAGAGTGGGTGGGGCTGAGACAGAGAGAGTGGGTGGGGCTGAGAGAGAGTGGGTGGGGCTGAGACAGAGAGAGTGGGTGGGGCTGAGAGAGAGTGAGTGGGTGGGTGGGGCTGAGACAGAGAGAGTGGGTGGGGCTGAGACAGAGAGAGTGGGTGGGGCTGAGAGAGAGTGAGTGGGTGGGGCTGAGACAGAGAGAGTGGGTGGGGCTGAGAGAGAGTGAGTGGGTGGGGCTGAGACAGAGAGAGTGGGTGGGGCTGAGACAGAGAGAGTGGGTGGGGCTGAGACAGAGAGAGTGGGTGGGGCTGAGACAGAGAGAGTGGGTGGGGCTGAGACAGAGAGAGAGGGTGGGGCTGAGACAGAGAGAGTGGGTGGGGCTGAGACAGAGAGAGTTGGTGGGGCTGAGACAGAGAGAGAGGGTGGGGCTGAGACAGAGAGAGTGGGTGGGGCTGAGACAGAGAGAGTTGGTGGGGCTGAGACAGAGAGAGTGGGTGGGGCTGAGACAGAGTGGGTGGGGCTGAGACAGAGAGAGTGGGTGGGGCTGAGACAGAGAGAGTGGGTGGGGCTGAGACAGAGAGAGTGGGTGGGGCTGAGACAGAGAGAGAGGGTGGGGCTGAGACAGAGAGAGTGGGTGGGGCTGAGACAGAGAGAGTGGGTGGGGCTGAGACAGAAAGAGTGGGTGGGGCTGAGACAGAGAGAGTGGGTGGGGCTGAGACAGAGAGAGTTGGTGGGGCTGAGACAGAGAGAGTGGGTGGGGCTGAGACAGAGAGAGTTGGTGGGGCTGAGACAGAGAGAGAGGGTGGGGCTGAGACAGAGAGAGTGGGTGGGGCTGAGACAGAGAGAGTGGGTGGGGCTGAGACAGAGAGAGTGGGTGGGGCTGAGACAGAGAGAGAGGGTGGGGCTGAGACAGAGAGAGTGGGTGGGGCTGAGACAGAGAGAGTGGGTGGGGCTGAGACAGAAAGAGTGGGTGGGGCTGAGACAGAGAGAGTGGGTGGGGCTGAGACAGAGAGAGTTGGTGGGGCTGAGACAGAGAGAGTGGGTGGGGCTGAGACAGAGAGAGTTGGTGGGGCTGAGAGAGAGAGTGGGTGGGGCTGAGACAGAGAGAGTGGGTGGGGCTGAGACAGAGAGAGTGGGTGGGGCTGAGACAGAGAGAGTGGGTGGGGCTGAGACAGAGAGAGTGGGTGGGGCTGAGAGAGAGAGTGGGTGGGGCTGAGACAGAGAGAGTGGGTGGGGCTGAGACAGAGAGAGTTGGTGGGGCTGAGACAGAGAAAGGGAGTGGGAGTAGGGTGTTCCAGTGGGTATAATTACTGTATAT
This sequence comes from Oncorhynchus tshawytscha, assembly GCF_018296145.1. Classification (NCBI taxonomy): domain Eukaryota; kingdom Metazoa; phylum Chordata; class Actinopteri; order Salmoniformes; family Salmonidae; genus Oncorhynchus; species Oncorhynchus tshawytscha. Next base: position 20,320,495 of record NC_056444.1, read on the forward strand.
AATAGCAAGCTGTATAATTGGTTGTCTGACACTCAGAACACACAGCTGGTCACCTCAACAATAATAAGTGGACAAGGTATGTTGTGTGGGGAAGGGGGTTGCACACAAACACACCTCCCTGCGAACAGAAGCTAACAGCCAGGTGTGTCCTCTCTCTGGATTGGTCACCTCGGTGATAGCCATGTGTTTAGCATGTCGGATGGTCACAGAGGGACTGCGCCTGCAAGGTTACCAGGACATTACCACCAAAGAGCTGAAGACACACACACACACACACACACACACACACACACACACACACACACAGAGGAAAGAGCAGTGTGTGTGTCTGTGTTTAGATCTGATCTGTCTTTGATCACAACATCATACATACATTGATCTCCCCCTACACACACACACACTCTCTAACCTCTCCTTCGCTCTGTCTTTTCATGAACACAACATTTCCAATTCAGTTCGTCCTTGACCTATAGGCTACATATGAGGAAAATTAAAATGTCCGACAAATAAAACATTTTTACAAATGTGAAAGGATTTGGTAATGTCCTTGTGACGGCCCGTGATCCAAGGTGAATCCACATTCCATCAGACGAACCGCTGTTCAATGCCCATAAACCTCTCCCAATTCAATCAATGGGTCTCAACGGAATGTGTTATCTGAAAGAATCCCTTTAGATTGTGGAGGCAGAGGAATATTTGACTTTCAATGGATTGTGAGGGGAGATACACTACATCAACAAAAGTATGTGGACACCCCTTCAAATGAGTGGATTCACGCTTCGCTATCTGGCAGTCTGACGGACGAATATGGGTTTGGCGGATGCCAGGAGATAGCTACCTGCCAGAATGCGTAGTGCCAACTGTAAAGTTTGGTGGAGGAGGAATAATGGTCTGGGGCTGTTCTTCATGCTTCGGGCTAGGCTCCTTAGTTCCAGTGAAGGGAAATCTTAATGCTACAGCATATAACGACATTCTAGACAATTATGTGCTTCCAACTTTGTGGCAACAGTTTGGGGAAGGTCCTTTCCAGTTTCAGCATGACAATGTCCCTGTGCACAAAGCGAGGTCCATACAGAAATGGTTTGCCGAGATCGATTTGGAAGAACTTGTCTGGCACAGACCTCAACCTCAGTAAACCCCTTTCGAACACCGATTGCGAGCCAGGCCTGATCGCCCAACATCAATGCCTGACCTCACTAATGCTCTTGTGGCTGAATGGGAAGCAAGACCCTGCAGTAATGTTCCAACAGCTAGTGGAAAGCCTTCCCAGAAGAGTGGAGGCTGTTATAGCAGCAAAGGGGGGAACAACTCCATATTAATGCCCATGTGTTTTGAATGAGATGCTCGACGAGCAGACTTCTGATCAAGTAGTGTATACTGACTACAACACACACAGGTGTGCAAGCACACACACAGATGCTTCCATTTCTCAAGCCATTGATATTAACTATCTCTCTCTCCATTTCTGCACAAACTAGTACAATACTGTAAACACACACATACACTGAGTGTGCAAAACATTAAGAATGCCTCCTAATATTGAGTTGGACTCTACAAGGTTTCGTAAGCGTTCCACAGGGATGCTGGCCCATGTTTACTCCAATGCTGTCACGTCCTGACCATAGAGAATCCTTATTTTCTATAGTAGAGTAGGTCAGGGCGTGATTGCCTCTAACCCTATTACAGGGGCTGAGTCACTGGCTTACTGGTGCTCTTTCATGCCGTCCCTAGGAGGGGTGCGTCACTTGAGTGGGTTGAGTCACTGACGTGATCTTCCTGTCTGGGTTGGCGCCCCCCTTGGGTTTGCCGTGGCGGAGATCTTTGTGGGCTATAGTCGGCCTTGTCTCAGGATGGTAAGTTGGTGGTTGAAGATATCCCTCTAACGGTGTGGTGGCTGTGCTTTGGCAAAGTTGGTGGGGTTATATCCTTCCTGTTTGGCCCTGTCTGGGGGTATCATCGGATGGGGCCACAGTGTCTCCTGACCCCTCCTGTCTCAGCCTCCAGTATTTATGCTGCAGTAGTTTATGTGTCGGGGGGCTAGGGTCAGTTTGTTATATCTGGAGTACTTCTCCTATCCGGTGTCCTGTGTGAATTTAAGTATGCTCTCTCTAATTCTCTCTTTCTCTCTTTCTTTCTCTCTCTCGGAGGACCTGAGCCCTAGGACCATGCCTCGGGACTACCTGGCATGATGACTCCTTGCTGTCCCCAGTCCACCTGGCCGTGCTGCTGCTCCAGTTTCAACTGTTCTGCCTGCGGCTATGGAACCCTGACCTGTTCACCGGACGTGCTACCTGTCCCAGACCTGCTGTTTTCAACTCTCTAGAGACAGCAGGAGCGGTAGAGATACTCTCAATGATCGGCTATGAAAAGCCAACTGACATTTACTCCTGAGCTGCTGACTTGCTGCACCCTCGACAACTACTGTGACTACTATTATTTCACCATGCTGGTCATTTATGAACATTTGAACATCTTGGCCATGTTCTGTTATGATCTCCACCCGGCACAGCCAGAAGAGGACTGGCCACCCCTCATAACCTGGTTCCTCTCTAGGTTTCTTCCTAGGTTTTGGTCTTTCTAGGGAGTTTTTCCTAGCCACCGTGCTTCTACACGTGCATTGCTTGCTGTTTGGGGTTTTAGGCTGGGTTTCTGTACAGCACTTTGACATATCAGCTGATGTAAGAAGGGCTATATAAATAAATTTGATTTGATTCGATTTGATTGGGGGGGGTTAGTCTAGTTTCTTATTTCTATGTGGGGTTCTAGGTTTGTTTTTCTATGTTGGTGATTGTGTATGATTCCCAATTAAAGGCAGCTGGTAATTGTTGTCTCTAATTGGGGATCATATTTAAGTAGCTGTTTTTTCCATCTGTGTTTATGCACGTAGCATCTCTGTTGTCGCGGTTCGTTGTTAGTTTATAGTTTATTTGTTTTTGTCTTTGCTTAGTTTCACTTTCTATTAAATAATGTGGAACTCAACATCCGCTGCGCCTTGGTCCGACATTTATTCTAGCGAACGTGACAGAATATCCCAGCAAAACAGGACCAAGCAGCGTGCCCAGGAGGAGAGGGTAACATGGGAGGAGGAGATTCTGGACGGGAAGGGATCCTGGACTTGGGAAGAAATCCAGGCAGGACAGGATCGTCTCCCATGGCGGGAGACACAAGGAGAGAAGGGAGAACAGCGACGACGACGGGGTTTGCGGCCACAAGGAAAGCCCAAAAGACAGCCACAAAATATTTTTTGGGGGGAGGCACATGGGGTGGTCGGCGAGGCCGAGGTGTGAACCAGTGACAAAATGGGAGGAGGTAGAGAGGTGGTCGGTCGACCCAGGGAGAGTGCCAGAACCCGCCTGGGAGTCAATTGCACAGTGCGAGGAGGGATACCAGAGAATGGAGTTGGCGAGGAGTATGCAGCAATGCAGGCGTTTGGAGGAGCGTGTTAGCAGTCCGATGCAATCTGTGCCGGTTCCACGCATCAGGCCTCCAGCGCGCCTCCCCAGTCCGGTACGTCCTGTGCCTGCTCCTCGCACTCACCCAGATGTACGCCTCCACAGCCCAGTACGTCCTATGCTAGCTCCTCGCACTCGCCATGCGAAGTGTGTCATCATTCCAGTACAATTTGTGCCGGCTCTATGCACGAGGTCTCCAGTGCGCCTCCACAGCCCAGTGCGTCCTGTGGTAGCTCCTCGCACTTGCCGTGCGAGGTGTGTCATCGAACAGGTACCATTGATGCAGGCTATACGCACCAGGTCTCCGGTGCGCCTTCACAGCGCAGTACGTCCTGTTTCTTCTCCCCGCACTCGCCCTTAAGTGCGTGTCACCAGTCCGGTGTCACCTGTACCGGCCTCACGCATCAGGCCTCCGGTGCGCCTCCCCAGTCTGGTACGTCCTGACCTACTCTACCATAGAAATTAAGGACTCTCTATGGTCAGGACTGTTTCTTCTCCCCGTACTCGCCCTTATTTGAGTATCATCAGTCCGGTGTCACCTGTACCGGCCCCACGCATCAGGCCTCCAGTGCACCTCCCCAGTCCAGTATGTCCTTTTTCTTCTCCCCGCACTCGCCCTGAAGTGCGTGTCACCAGTCGGTGTCACCTGTACCGGCCTCACGCATCAGGCCTCCAGTGCGCCTCCCCAGTCTGGTACGTCCTGACCTACTCTACCATAGAAAATAATGACTCTCTATGGTCAGGACTGTCGTCCCCCCACACAGAGACTTTACTGCAAACCCTTTTGGTTTCAGGTTTTGCGGCCGGAGTCCGCACCTTTGGAGGGGGGGGGGGGTACTGTCCTGACCATAGAGAGTCCTTATTTTCTATGGTAGAGTAGGTCAGGGAGGCAGCTGGTAATCGTTGTCTCTATTTGGGGATCATATTTAAGTAGCTGTTTTTTCCACCTGTATTTATGGGATATTGTTTTGAGTTAGTGCACGTAGCATCTCTGTTGTCACGGTTCGTTGTTAGTTTATTGTTTATTTGTTTTTGTCTAGTTTCACTTTATATGAAATAATGTGGAACTCAACATCCACTGCGCATTGGTCCGACATTTACTCTAGCGAACGTGACAAATGCTTCCCATAGTTGTGTCAAGTTGTCTGGATGTCCTTTGGAAACATTTGAGAGTGAAAGAAACAGCAGCGTTGCAGTTCTTGACACACACCGTTGCCTCTGGCACCTACTACCATACCCTGTTCAAAGGTAGTTAAATCTGTTGTCTTGTCCATTCACCCTCTGAATGGCACACACACAATCCATGTCTCAATTGTCTCAAGGCTTAAAAATCCTTCTTTAACCTGTCTCCTCCCCTTCATCTACACTGATTGAAGTGGATTTAAATGACATCAATGAGGGATCATATCGTTCCCCTGGATTCACCTGGTCAGTCTATGTCATGGAAAGAGCAGGTGTTGTTAAAGTTTTGTACATATATATATACACACACACAACTGTGTCACTGTATACACACACAGAGACAGACACTTTTCCGTGTCTCTTTTCAATAATGTATCTAGATAGAAGGTTCCCTGTTGAGTGGTTGGGGTGGTTTGTTTTAATGTCTTATTCAATGCTGTCTACTTGGCTGCAGCTCTCCTCTCATAATCTACATAATGTCTCCCCATTACCTCCTGATTCCCCTGCCAAGCACTCATCCTTGACTTCTAAAACACTGAACTCACTGCATAGGACTAGAATACTCATCTTGCTTCAGTGTCAGGTTCTACTGCAAATCAGTTTGTAGTTAAGATGTGTGTTTTTGATTAAATAAACTTAGAGTGTGTTTAAGTCCCATGCTGACAACTGATATTGACACAAATAATGCGCACACACACACACACAGAGAGAGAGTCAGGCCTACCTGTTCTTTGACGGAGGCCAGGATAGCGGAGGTGGTCTCCGTCCCGTCTGATCCATCTCCGTTAGATGACGGTAGACCTGGACTCAGCAGACTGGCTGCCTTCTCCTGCTCTGATGGCTGGTCTGGCACAGGCATACCTCCTATAGACGACATCAACATCACGTTACATATTATACAAACATCACACAGTGTACCTGCTACAGAGCAATAATAATATCATTATACAGTGACAATATCATTTTCACTACATGGTAATAAATGTGTTACCTGAAATGCCTCCTATAAACAATATTATTATCCTTAAATAGTAATACAGGTAGAATACCTCCTACACAAGAGCAATGATATCATCGTGTCTATACAAACATCACATAATAGGAACATTAGTAGAAAAACACTGTTTTAATATCAAACATCCAACATGGTAGGGCCTTGCAGACTTCATGAAAGGTAGACGCTAGGGGATAATTAGAGATTCTGAGGGTTTAGGCAGTGAAATCAAATCATGTCAGATTATACTGGCCTTTCCAATGTTGCTGGAGCTCCCTCGCTCACACTTCAGAGTGTTAGCTGGATTATATAACCTGCAGTGTGAGCAGTCTGTCAGCCTATCCTGAGAGAGAAAGAGAGAGAGACAGAACGAGAGCGATGAGAGAGTGAAAGTGATGAGCGAGTGAGAGAGAGAACTCACTGCTAATTCTGTGCAACGCCTTTGTACAAGGGTCTCGCTATTGAATGTCGCCAGGCGCTCTGAAAGTGCTAACTGCCAATCTGCAGGCTGGCACTGGCACGTTCAAGTGGTAAACCTTTTAAGAGGTACCTGTGTGTGTGTGCCTGTTTGTGTCCCGCTCTCTCCCTCCCTCTTTCTCCCCCTTCTAGATTACCAGGACATTACCATCAAAGAACTGAAGAAAAACACACACACGCAGACACACACAGAGACTTCCATTTCCCAGGCCATAGATTTTTTTGTGACTCCTCTCCTAGCCTCTCACTCAGACAAGTACAGTCAAATTAATCAAACTTTCTCTCTCTCTCTCTACCCCTCTCTCTCTCTCTCTCTCTACCCTCTCTCTCTCTCTCTCTCTCTCTCTACCCCTCTCTCTCTCTCTCTCTACCACTCTCTCCCTCTCTTCCCCTCTCTCTTCCCCTCTCTCTCTCTACCCCTCTCTCTCTCTCTACCTCTCTCTCTCTACCCCTCTCTCTCTCTCTACATCACTCTCTCCCTCTCTTCCCCTCTCTACCCCCTCTCTCTCTCTCTCTCTCTCTACCCCTCTCTCTCTCTCTCTCTCTCTCTCTCTACACCCACTCTCTCTCTACCCCTCTCTCTCTCTCTATGCCACTCTCTCCCTCTCTTCCCCTCTCTCTACCCCTCTCTCTCTCTCTCTCTCCTCTCTCTCTCTCTCTACCCCTCTCTTTCTCTCTATGCCACTCTCTCCCTCTCTTCCCCTCTCTCTACCCCTCTCTCTCTCTCCCCCTCTCTCTCTCTCTCTCTCTCTCTACCCCTCTCTCTCTCTCTCTCTCTACCCCTCTCTCTCTCTCTCTCTCTCTCTCTCTCTACCCCTCTCTCTCTCTCTACCCCTCTCTCTCTCTCTCTACCCCTCTCTCTCTCTCTCTCTCTCTCTCTCTACCCCTCTCTCTCTCTCTACCCCTCTCTCTCTCTCTCTACCCTTCTCTCCCTCTCTTCCCCTCTCTCTACCCCTCTCTCTACCCCTCTCTCTACCCCTCTCTCTCTCTCTCTCTCTCTCTCTCTCTCTACCCCTCTCTCTTTCTACGCCACTCTCTCCCTCTCTTCCCCTCTCTCTACCCCTCTCTCTCTCTCTCTCTACCCCTCTCTCTCTCTCTCTCTCTACCCCACTCTCTCTCTACGCCACTCTCTCCCTCTCTTCCCCTCTCTCTACCCCTCTCTCTCCCTCTCTCTACCCCTCTCTCTCTCTCTCTCTACCCCTCTCTCTCTCTCTCTACCCCTCTCTCTCTCTACGCCACTCTCTCCCTCTCTTCCCCTCTCTCTACCCCTCTATCTCTCTCTCTACCCCTCTCTCTACCCCTCTCTCTCTCTCAGTAATATGGATGGTGCTTCGTGATATTCACGGATAACATACAGTATCTGCTTCTGCACAAATTGGTACAATACTGTACACATACACACACATACATACAAACTGCGCACACAGACACAGACACCCAGTATGCAGGGTGGCACTGGCAGGTTTAAGAGGTAAAACTGTTACATGTCTCTCTCTCTCCAACTCCAACTAAGTCTCTCTCGTCCTTCAACATGTTTATCCTTCAGCTGTGTGCCTGGCTCCACCATGGTAGCCAAATCACATCACCGTGGGAACTGTGTCCAGACAGCATCAGTGCTAGAACAGACAGGAGTGGGAGATCCCTGCAAGACTGGTTCCTCTCTCTGTCCTTTTACTGGGCCAGAGAGACAGGGACATACACACACACACAAGCACACACAAAATCATTTAGGTTAATTTCACATATATACATAGCAGTCATTATGTCACCTGTCTCACACACAAACACAGCACCCTCTGTTTGCCTCAGTTGTTGCAACAGCCGTTATGTAGGTCTGAATATACTGTGTGCAATACAACCAATCTATCGACATTAGTTCTAAATCAATGGGACATTTTGACTCAGTATCAGGTAATGATGCCAGTCACTGAATTGGAATTGAGGCCTATAGATTTCTCAGCATAATCTACACAACAGATACATAGGAATATGACCTTAACTTGACATCTACAGATATAAGAGAGAGAGAGAGAGAGAGAGAGTGAGAGAGAGAGAGAGAGAGAGAGAGCAACAGAGAGAGAGAGAGATAGAGGAGCAACAGAGAGAGAGAGATAGAGCAACAGAGAGAGAGAGAGAGAGAGCAACAGAGAGAGAGAGAGAGAGCAACAGAGAGAGAGAGAGAGCAACAGAGAGAGAGAGAGAGCAACAGAGAGAGAGAGCAACAGAGAGAGAGAGAGAGAGCAACAGAGAGAGAGAGAGCAACAGAGAGAGAGAGAGAGAGAGCAACAGAGAGAGAGAGAGCAACAGAGAGAGAGAGAGAGCAACAGAGAGAGAGAGAGAGCAACAGAGAGAGAGAGAGAGAGAGAGAGAGCAACACAGAGAGAGAGAGAGAGAAAACAACAGAGAGAGAGGGGGAGAACAGACAGACAGACAGACAGACAGACAGACAGACAGACAGACAGACAGACAGACAGACAGACAGACAGACAGACAGACAGACAGACAGACAGACAGACAGACAGACAGACAGACAGACAGACAGAGAGACAGGTGAGGCGTAAGGGATCAGAAGGTAGTGTTTCTCAAGTCTTTATTAAGGGCTGGTGAATGTGGCAGCTTTCCTCTGCTTGGGTAGAGGACTTAATAATGAACTATGAACAACAGACTAAACTTACAGTAAATGGCAATGTCATCGCCCATCAATTATCTGTCACAGTTATCTCATTTAATCCTCATAGCAAGCAATGATTTAATATTGAACAAACTTCTTGGAGATGTTCAGTCACGTTCTCCAAATGTTACATTTTGAAGTTGCTCCAAACGTCATATTTTGAAGTTGCTCCAAACGACACATTTTGAAGTTGCTCCAAACGACACATTTTGAAGTTGCTCCAAACGTCACATTTTGAAGTTGCTCCAAACGACACATTTTGAAGTTGCTCCAAACGTCACATTTTGAAGTTGCTCCAAACGATACATTTTGAAGTTGCTCCAAACGTCACATTTTGAAGTTGCTCCAAACGATACATTTTGAAGTTGCTCCAAACGTCACATTTTGAAGTTGCCCCAAACGTCACATTTTGAAGTTGCTCCAAACGTCACATTTTGAAGTTGCTCCAAACGTCACATTTTCAGTGTTTTTGTTGCTCCTGCTGCTCTGTATCGTTCCATTTCTCTAAACGTCAAAATTCTTTGTTAAGGGTTAAGTTTAGGAACTCATTCTGAATGGTTAAGGTTGGGGTTAGGGTTAAAACCAGTGTCCATGACTGGGATCGAACACACAACCTTCAGATTACACCCATCCACCACCACCACAACACCCTAGCAAAGCCTACTTAATAGTAATAGCGCTCACTGGTGCCCTCTAGTGGCCGGGTTTGTAAGAATTTCCCAAAGTCCTCAGGATTTGGAAAGACCTCCAATTTCTATTTCAATTATCAATTACGGAGAGACATTTCAAAGCCAAAAGCTTTTTAAATGTTATAATGCATGACTTGCTTGTGTATTTATGCAGAAAAGCAATGATGACTTTAGCTCATTTCCTTCTGGAAAGGCTTCATATTTAACAGCAATTTGGCTATAAGAGTTACAGTATGCACACATATGCGCACATACACACTCACACACACATGCAAAAATGGTACACTCATACACACACGCACGCACACACATGCACACCAGGGTTGTGCTCAATTCAGAATTTTTGAAGTGACTCCCATTCAATTGATGAGATTAAATTCGAATTGGATTGGCCACATTTGAATTTGAATGACTGGAAATAGAATTTAATTCAGTGCAATTCAACGAAATTCCACTCAGTCATAGAACATATGAGTTTAATTGAATCTGACAAGTCAGACTTCCAGATACCAAAGAATATACAGTGCCTTCGGAAATTATTCAGACCCCTTGACTTTTTCCACTTTTTGTTACGTTACAGACTTATTTTAAAATGTATTAAATTGTTTTTTTTTTATGGTCGTTATGGGGTCATGAGTTTAGGTTGATGAGGTTTATTTATTTTTAAAATCCATTTTAGGGTAAGGCTGTAACTTAACAAAACGTGGAAAAAGTCGAGGGGTCTGAATGCTTTCTGGAGGCACTGTGTAACATTTCTCTGGAAACAATATTCATATAATCTTTTAAACTTAATGCTTTGAAATAGCCAATAATATTTCCCTCAATCATTTCATTTGTTTGGATTATTTTTGAAGTCTTTAGGGTCAACTTGAGGTTTAACTAGTGCATTCTGGGAAATGTACATTTTCCACATATTGAAAGAATGTAAGTGATTAATGAAATCAGGCAGGTAGCCTAGCGGTTATGAGCGTTAAGCTAGTAACCAAAAGGTCACTGTTTCGATTCCCCAAGCTGACTTGCTGAAAAATCTGTTAATGTGCCCTTGAGCAAGACACTTAACCCTAATTGCTCCTGTAAGTCTCTCTGGATAAGAGCGTCTGCTAAATTGCTAAAATGTTAAATGATAATAACTTACAATATACAGGTTTTGTTTTCCTTGATCATTAATTTTAAGAGTTTGTCCTGAAAATCTATTGTTTCATCAATATTGTATGTGTATGTCTGTGCCCAATAATGTCTGTACCCTGCTTTGTGCTGCTATCCATGTTGTGTTGCTACCATGTGTTGTCATGTTGTGTTGCTACCATGCTGTGTTGTCATGTGTTGCTGCCTTGCTATATTGTTGTCTTAAGTTTCTCTTTATGTAGTGTTGTCTCTTGTTGTGATGTGTGTTTTGTCCTATATTTGTATTTAATTTATTCATATTGTTAATCCCAGGCCCCCATCCCCGCAGGAGGCCTTTTGCCTTTTGGTAGGCCGTTATTGTAAATAGGAATTTGTTCTTAACTGACTCACCTAGTTAAATAAAGGTTAAATAAAATAAATACAAATACAAATAAATGTATATAACAACATGTTTGATGTTTTATGTACAAGATGGATATTTGTATAGACTACACTTTATATAGAATCGAAGATGCATTTGAATGCATTTCCATTCATTCTAATTCTAATTGCAATTCAGTATCCTGTTTACTACTTCAATTTAAATTCAAGAATTGAGTTGGAATTTATGAAGCAGTCTCAGTTCTATTGTGAATTGAGCACAACCCTGACACACACGCATTGAGACTTATCCTGTCTGGAGGTTGGTCAGCAAAGAGAATCCATGCATGAGAAGCATGGTTAGATCTAAGCCTGGCTACCATGATGAACATCTGAGGCTTGACACAGCTGATCACAGCTGAAGTCCTCTTAATCACTACAGACTGATTCAGAATCAGAGCTAAACCAAGCCTGATGTATCCTAATCACCACTGACAGCTGACTGCAAATCAGTGCTTAAAGCCAAGTTTCACCCACATTTCATAATTCAGAGGGCATTTTTGTATTGTGATTGCAATATGATTAGGCTTGTCTTTCCTATAGTAACCACTCCATGCTAATGCTAGCACCGATTACCATAACACAAGGGCATACTACTGATTGGAGATCAGTGCTTATACGGCTAGGTGATTTGTCTCAATCCTTTACCAGTACGGAACACTGATTAAAGAGCAGTGCTTAAAGCCGGACAGTGTATCTGTGAGTGAGTCTCTGAGTGCAGAGATGCATGTAGTCTATGTGGCTGCAGTGCCTTCAGAAAGTATTCACACCCCTTGATTTTTCAAAAATGATATGTTACATCCCGAATGTAAAAATGGATGTCACGCCCTGATCTGTTTCACTTGTCCTCGCTTTTGGATTAATAAACATTGTAAGACTCCAACCATCTGCCTCCTGTGTCTGCAATTGGGTCTCGCCTTGTGTCTTGATACTGGCCTAAAAATACTATGATGTTTTTCTGAATTTTTACAAAATCATTAAATAAGAAAATCGAAAATGTCTTGAGTCAATAAGTATTCAACAGCTTTTTTATGGCCTAAATAAGTTCATGAGCAAAAATGTGCACATAATAAGTTGCATAAACTCACTGTGTGCAATAATAGTGATTAACATGAGTTTTGAATGACTGCCGCATCTCTGTATCCCACACGCACATTTTCAGTCGAGCAGTGAATTTGGCTATGAAAAGCCAACTTACATTTACTCCTGAGGTATTGACCTGTTGCACCATCTACAACCACTGTGATTATTATTATCTGACCCTGCTGGAAATCTATGAACGTTTGAACATCTTGGCCATGTTCTGTTATAATCTCCACCCGGCCCAGCCAGGAGAGGACTGGACACTCCTCAGAGCCTGGTTCCTCTATAGGTTTCTTCCTAGGTTCTGGCCTTTATAGAAAATTTTTCCTAGCCACCATGCTTCTAAATCTGCATTTCTTGCTGCTTGGGGTTTTAGGCTGGGTTTCTGTATAGTACTTTGTGACATCTGTTGATGTAAAAAGGGCTTTATAAATACATTTATTGATTAATTGAATGAATTTCAACCACAGATACAACCACAAAGACTAGGGAGGTTTTCCAATGCCTCATAGATTTAAATAGTTTTAAAAAATGTATTTGACCTTTATTTAACTACCTATTGGTAGATGGTAAAACAAAAAGCAGACATTGAATATCCCTGTGAGCGTGGTGAAGTTTTTAATGACACTTTGGTTGGTGTATCAATACACCCAGTCACTACAAAGATTCAGGCGCCCTTCCTAACTCAGTTGCCGGAGAGGAAGGAAACTGCTCAGGGATTTCACCATGATGCCAATGGTGATTTTAAAACAGTTACATAGTTTAATGGCTGTGATTGGAGAAAACTGAGGATAGATCAACAATATTGTAGTTACTCCACAATACTAACTTGATTTGACTTAGTGAAAAGAAGGAATACAGAATAAAAAATATATTTTTTAATGTTTAATTATACATTATACATTTATTTGTATTTTATTGATTTTATTTAACCTTTATTTAACTAGGCAAGTCAGTTAAGAACAAATTCTTATTTACAATGACGGCCTACCAAAAGGCAAAAGGCCTCCTGTGGGGACGGGGGCTGGGATTAAAAATACAAAAAATAAAATACAATATAAATATAGGACAAAACACACATCACAACAAGAGAGACAACACAACCCTACCTAAAGAGAGACCCAAGACAACAACACAGCATGGTAGCAACACAACATGACAACAACATGGTTGCAACACAACATGGTAGCAGCACAAAACATGGTACAAACGTTATTGGGCACAGACAATAGCACAAAGGGCAAGAAGGTAGAGACAACAATAGATCACACAAAGCAGCCACAGCTGTCAGTAAGAGTGTCCATGATTGATTCTTTGAATGAAGAGTTTGGCAGCTCGTTCCAGTTGCTAGCTGCAGCGAACTGAAAAGAGGAGCAACCCAGGGATGTGTGTGCTTTGGGGACCTATAACAGAATGTGTCTTGCAGAACGGGTGTTGTATGTGGAGGAGGGGGGCTGCAGTAGATACAGTTGAAGTCGGAAGTTTACATACACCTTAGCCAAATACATTTAAACTCAGTTTTTCACAATTCCTGTCTTAGGTCAGTTAGGATCACCATTTTATTTTCAGAACGTGAAATGTCAGAATAATAGTAGAGAAAATGATTTATTTCAGCTTTTATTTCATTCTTCACATCCCCAGAGGGTCAGAAGTTTACATACACTCAATTGGTATTTGGTACCATTGCCTTTAAACTGTTTAACTTGGGTCAAATGTTTCGGGTTGCCTTCCACAAGCTTCCCACAATAAGTTGGATGAATTTGGGCCCATTCGTCCTGACAGAGCGGGTGTAACTGAGTCAGGTTTGTAGGCCTCCTTGCTCTCACACGTTTTTTCAGTTCTGCCCACAAATGTTCTATAGCGTTGAGGTCAGGGCTTTGTGATGGCCACTCCAATACCTTGACTTTGTTGTCCTTAGGCCATTTTGCCACAAGTTTGGAAGAATTCTTGGGGTCATTGTCCATTTGGAAGACCCATTTGCGACCAAGCTTTAACTTCCTGACTGATGTCTTGAGATGTTGCAACAATATATCTACATAATTCTCCTGCCTCATGATGTCGTCTATTTTGTGAAGTGCACCAGTCCCTCCTGCAGCAAAGCACCACCACAACATGATGTTGCCACCCCCGTGCTTCATGGTTGGGATGGTGTTCTTCGGCTTGCAAGCCTCCCCCTTTTTCCTCCGAACATAACGATGGTCATTATGGCCAAACAGTTGTATTTTGTTTCATCAGACCAGAGGACATTTCTCCAAAAAGTACGATCTTTGTCCCCATGTGCAGTTGCAAACCGTAGTCTAGCTTTTCTATGGCGGTTTTGGAGCAGTGGCTTCTTCCTTGCTGAGCGGCCTGCAGTAGGGGAAACAGCTCAACTGGCCGCCTCACCACCGTTGGTTTTGTTGCCGAGCTGTGGAGAAGCATGGTAAAAAACATTGCAGTATATTATGCTCTTCTATTGCATGCGCAATGATGTCAGAGGGGGAAAAAAATGTGTTCATTGATTGCGGTACCTTCTTTCTTGTTGTAATTTCTCAAACGGACGTGACTGTTTCACCATTAAGGATTCCAGCTTTAAGGTTTGGTGTTTTAGTTTCTGTTGAGCACTAGTATCACTGTTTTCACCACCATCACCTGAATTATGCAGAGCTGCTTGTGCTGGGTGATTCCCAAAAGTTAAGTGTCTGTGGTCCACCGTTAATTCAGCAGTGGAATCAGCGTGATCGTGGATTTCCTAGTGTCAGATAGCTTGAGCAGTGAGCACAGTGTCAAATGTGACAAACACTTTATCCAGGGCTATTGGTGTGGATGCCACTAAGACTGTGTTGAACAGACACTTTGTCTCTACTGCCATACAGCAACGATGACCAGGGCTTAGAGGTTTTGAGCCATTAGGGACACATTTAAATGGGGCGAGTTTTGAGATTTGTGCCGCATCCTGTTTGTCTGGGGAAGTGAAGAGCTGACATTACATTTCTCTGTTTAAGATAAGACAGGATGAGCTCCGACAAAGCCTCCCATACTCCCATACTGACAGAGGGAGAGAGAGAGGTAGAGAAAGGAGAGGTAAAGAGAGAGAGAGAGAGAGAGAGAGAGAGAGAGGGAGGGAGAGACAGGGAGAGGGAGGTGCACAATGTTTACAGAATTACCCTGGCGGAGAGCGAAACAGTAAATAGAAACCTCTTTCAGAAGACCTTTCTTTGTTCCCTCTCCTCACAGTTAAAAGTTCTCCATTAATAATCTCCGTCTTCTGCAGTTAGTTTAGGAAAGACAACGAACTACAAACAGTAGAGGGCAGAGTTGAACTCATAACTGGGAAGGTAAGAGTCTTCATTCAGTCAAATTAAACAAATATTGACCACGCTGAACTTTCCTGCCGAGCCTTAGCTAAGCATGCTAGTGTCACTGGTGGATTCAGTTCTTTTCTATCTGTCTTCTCCATCACCTGTCTGTTGGTGTGGAGGCCTGACACCCAGGTGGGAGGCTCAGGTGAGCCTGAGGAGGTTAGACTTGAGATGTGGACAGACAAACAGTGTTTTCTACATCTAGGGAGAGGACTGACGGGTGAGGGTGTGAGGTAGTGAGGATGAGAGGCAAGGGTAGAGGGGTGAGGGCAGTCAAGCCTGAAGTCCATTGGCCTGACAGTACAAAGTATCTCTGCAGTGAGGCAGCAGGCCTTGGTAGTACAAACACACACACTTCTGTGGCTGGTGTCAGGTTGTCAGAGACACAGGAGCATGTCGCACCCTGATCCACACACACACCTTGACCCTCAATCTCTACCTCCCCCTCCTCCACACATACACAAACACTGTGCGTGTCCCAGCCCAGGTGCAGTGATGCGCGTCTCTCTCTCTCTCCTAAACCTCCTGTCCAACTCCATGCCATGTTGCCTCTGTTACATCCTCCTCTCTCCTCTCCTCCCCCTCTCAATGAGACTCCTCACCCTCTCTGTGAGACTCCTCCCACTCTCCCTGAGGGGAACAATTCCTGTTTCATCCCTCGTTCCCCTCCCTCTGCTCCCTCATTCTCTCCTCTCACTCAATGTCTTCCTTGACAGGAACACATCGCATCGCTTCCATTCTCTCACCCGCCCTATCGCTTTCCATCTCTCTCTTTCTCTCACACTATGAATCTTTGTCCTGTAGCTTTAATCCTCCATATTCTCCCCCCTCTTTTCACTCAGATATTCCTCCCTCGTTCTCTCAGCTCTCCAGCTCTCTTCCTGAAACACCTCTGGGATACTCTCCATCAGTGCTTCTGATTGGCAAGTCATTAGCCAATCCCTCATGGGAACAGCCACAGGACATTCTGATTGGAGGATTGGAGGATTCAAATGTAATTCCAATCCCAGATTATTAATGCAGCGTGATGGGGATAGAAAGGAGAGACAGCACAATGTCATTATTTTCCCACACTGCAGATAGTCCACATTTGAAGGGCCAGCTATGAGAGGGCAGATACTTTCTGTGCTTCCTGTTCTTTCTTTCTCTCTCTTTTTATATTTACTTCTCTTATTAAAATGTCTGTTCAGCAATGGAAAAATACTTGGAATTTCATTGAACCTCAACTCAACTGACTGGATTGAGTTGGCATGGAGCCCAGCCTTGTCATGATGTGAGTGGGAAGAGCGTGGTTTCTCCAGTTAGCTACAGTTATGTGGGAGGTCGGATTTCCTGCACGCAACAATCAAAAGCATGCTTCTTTCTCTGGGTGAATGGCCATGCTGAAATATTTAACAGCTAACATGGTTTAAAAGGTTTTTAAGTGTGATCCAGGTTTTCAGAATGGATTCTAGAAGCATGGGGGAAGAAGAGAGCTTTAGAGAATACTAGGTAGAAGTTGATGTGAGACAACAATCCCAGATCAGTTTAACTCCTTCCCTAGTGGTTATGATTACGGATTTGGAACAACTGATTCTAGATCTGTGTAAGCTACAGGTAGAAGCTTTCCTATTGGCACAGATCTAGGATCAGCTTTCCCTCAACCAACCCTAACACTGACCATTAAGAGGTAGAACTCAAAAATGACCTTGGATCAGTGTCTACAGGCAACTTCACCCTATTTTGCATGGGTGAGAAGTTGTAATGGTTAATGGCTTGCTATTCAGTAAAAAACCGAACCTTGTAAAAAATCCAACCTTATCCTTCCTTCTCCCACATAGTTCTGTGGACAATAGGGAAATTCTTCAATCTCAAGTGCTCTGCATACGCCATCACTGCTCAAGCCACTCTCCCCATCAACGTCAGCTCTCCTTTCTACCGGCTCATGCCATACTAATGGGAGAGAAAGCACCATTCAGTAAGTGGATAGTTGTGTTTGACTATCTAGCTATCAGAACTCTGGAACTCTGACACGACCCACAAACAGAGCACGTACACATACAGTATACACACACTGCTAGCACTGCACAAATACAAACAGTGTGCCACTGCATGCGCGCACACACACACCCTCAAAAAGGTAAAATAACCTTGGACAGAGAAGTGAGTCCACACACACACTGACACACAGACAGCTGATTTTAAACAGTGTGTCCCTGTCACACTGATGATCTCACCAAAAACCCTGTTCAGACCTGCAATAAGATGTTCCAACCTGGGGGAAACTGACACGAGTCACCGAGGGAATGGAGAGGGAAAAGTGGATGGCAAACCATTTTCATTGAAGATTAGGGTCAAAATCATGTAATTTCATAATGATAAAAGAGGATAAAACAGAAATGTTGCAGAAAAACCTCTACAGTTCCAAACTTTTGTTTTCTAACGGGAAGGTGATGCATTCCGAGAGGCAATTATTCCTGAGAAGCTATTGTAACCAAGGACTGGATGGAGAGAACATTCTATTCTGCCCTGGCACACAGCCATGGTCAACACACAGCTAGTGTATTCAAGAGGATCAGACACCGAGAGAGGGGAGGAATGGCAAATAAATACATTTCGTAAGAAAGACTACAGACTCGCTAAAGCTTCATTTTCTGTCTCCTTCACTTGGCTCATTTGGTCCGTAAGAGAGTATTACACTATCAAATTTCAAAGACAAATGTTTATAAAAAATGATCCCACCAGCTGTGGGTATTCAGAAATATTTGCCTCTTCTGATTACATGAGCCATCGTTCTAATAATTAAATTTTTGGTTTGGAACCATGCGAGGCATACAGACAGATGAGAGCCAAACGTGCAAACACACACACACACACACACACACACACACACACACACACACACACACACACACACACACACACACACACACACACACACTGCTGCTTATATTGCTTCAGAGGCAGTTATGTCCTTCAGAACTGTGAAATTGTACATTTTTAATTGATTAATGTGATTCTGTACATGAAATCTGATTTTCTTACTCATTCTGATGGCCATTAAACCAATATGTTTTCACAGACTGCTTAAATGTTTCAGGGTCTCATCAAGTCCTTGATTGTAAAACTATCACAGAAATTGAAATCATTTACATAAAGCAATTTAATGAACCTCTTTGGGCTGAGATCCCGTTAACGGGATCGATATGACAACAACCAGTGAAAGTGCAGAGCGCCAAGTTCAAAACAACAGAAATCCCAAAATTAAAATTTCTCAAACACACAAGTATTTTACACCATTTTAAAGATACACTTCTTGTTAATCCCACCACAGTGTCTGATTTCAAAAAGGCTAACGATTATGTTAGGTGAGTGCCTCGTGACAGAAAAACACAGCCATTTTCCAGCCAAAGAGAGGAGTAACAAAAAGCAGAAATAGAGATAAATGAATCAATAACCTTTGATGATCTTCAGATGACACTCATAGGACTTCATGTTACACAGTACATGTATGTTTTGTTCGATAAAGTTCATATTTCTATAACAAAATCTCAGTATACATTGGTGCGTTATGTTCAGTAGTTCCAAAACATCCGGTGATTTTGCAGAGAACCATATCAATTTACAGAAATACTCATAATAAACATTGATAAAATATATAACTATTATGCATGGAATTATAGATACACTTCTCCTTAATGCAACCGCTGCGTCAGATTTCAAAAAAGCTTTACCGAAAAAGCACACCATGCAATAATTTGAGTACAGCGCTCAGTGACCAAAACAACCCAAACAGATATACACCATGTTGTGTAGTCCACAGAAGTCAGAAATACCATTATAAATATTCACTTACCTTTGATGATCTTCATCAGAATGCACTCCCAGGAATCCCAGTTCCACAATAAATGTTTGTTTTGTTCGATAATGTCCATAATTTATGTCCAAATACCTCCTTTTTGTTTGTGTGTTTAGCCCAGTAATCCAAATTCATGACGCGCGATCACTAGGTGCATACGAAAAGTCAAAAGTTCCGTTACTGTCCGTAGAAACATGTCAAACGATGTATAGAATCAATCTTTAGGATGTTTTTAACATAAATCTTCAATAATGTTCCAACCAGAGAATTCCTTTGTCTGTAGAAATGCAATGGAATTCAAGCTAACTCTCACATGAACGCGCGTGGCCAGCTCATGCCTCTCTGCCAGACCTCTGACTCATTCCCCTCTCATTCACCCCCACTTCACAGTAGAAGCATCAAACAAGGTTCTAACGACTGTTGACATATACTGGAAGCCGTAGGAAGTGCAATTTGACCCCATAGACACTGTGTATTCAATAGGGAATGAGTTGAAAAACTACAAACCTCAGATTTCCCACTTCCTGGTTGGATTTTTTTCTCAGGTTTTTGCCTGCCATATGAGTTCTGTTATACTCACAGACATCATTCAAACAGTTTTAGAAACTTCAGAGTGTTTTCTATCCAAATCTACTAATACTATGCATATATTAAGAACTGTGCCTGAGTAGCAGACAGTTTACTCTGGGCAACATATTCATCCATGCTACTCAATACTGCCCCCAGCCATAACAAGTAATGTTTTATCTATGAAACGTGTGTGTATGTATAACACGCAGGACATGAACCAGAGTCTCCCACGTGAGCAATCAAAATCTTTCACCAATAGATAATTGCCTCTTGTGCCGAAGGCAGACACTGGTTTTGAAGTTTGCAGGCGGGGCTACCTCATCATGTGACCATGACCAATTCATGTCCGCTACATACTGTATGTATGTATGTATGTATGTGTATGTGTGTGTGTGTGTATCACACAGACACTGAAAAAAAAATCAACCCTATGCATATGGATAATAACCCTAATGTCATTCAAATTAGGTTAAATTTAGAAAATGAAGAAATAATCTGTCATTTCAAAAACCTATTTCAATATCCAATCAGCCTGGTGTCTTGATTCTTGCTTTCCAACATTCTGCTCAGAAGTCCTGCACATATACAGTTGAAGTCTGAAGTTTACATACACCTTATCCAAATACATTTAAACTCATTTTTTCACAATTCCTGCCATTTAATCCTAGTACAAATTCTCTATTTTAGGTCAGTTAGGATCACCACTTATTTTAAGAATTTGAAATGTCAGAATAATAGTAGAGAGAATTATTTATTTCAGCTTTTATTTCTTTCATCACATTCCCAGTGGGTCAGAAGTTTGCATAGCTTAGCATTGCCTTTAAACTGTTTAACTTGGGTCAAACATTTTGGGTAACCTTCCACAAGCTTCCCACAATAAGTTGGATGAATTTTGGCCCATTCCTCCTGACAGAGCAGGTGTAACTGAGTCAGGTTTGTAGGCCACCTTGCTCGCACACCTTTAAAGTTCTGCCCACACATTTTCTATGGGACTGAGGTCAGGGTTTTGTGATGACCACTCCAATACCTTGACTTTGATGGTGCCACCCCACAACATGATGCTGCCACCCCTGTGCTTCACGGTTGGGATGATGTTCTTTGGCTTGCAAGCCTCCCCATTTTCCTCCAAACATAACGATGGTCATTATGGCCAAACAGTTCTATTTTTGTTTCATCAGAACAGAAGACATTTCTCCAAAAGTACAATCTTTGTCCCCATGTGCAGTTGCAAACCGTAGTCTGGCTTTTTTATGGCAGTTTTGGAGCAGTGGCTTCTTCCTTGCTGAGCGGCCTTTCAGGTTATGTCGATATAGGACTTGTTTTAGTGTTGATATAGATACTTTTGTACCTGTTTCCTCCAGCATCTTCACAAGGTCCTATGTTGTTGTTTTGAGATGATTTGCACTTTTCGCACCAAAGTATGTTCATCTCTAGGAGACAGAACGCGTCTCCTTCCTGAGTGGTATGACGGGAATCAGAAGCTTCTAAAGTCATGACATAATTTTCTGGAATTTTCCAAGCTGTTTAAAGGCACAGTCAACTTAGTACATGTAAACTTCTGACCCACTGGAATTGTGATACAGTGAATTATAAGTGAAATAATCTGTCTGTAAACAATTGTTGGAAAAATGACTTGTGTCATGCACAAAGTAGATGTCCTAACCGACTTGCCAAAACTATAGTTTGTTAACAAGACATTTGTGGAGTGGTTGAAAAACTAGTTTTAATGACTCCAACCTAAGAGGTTTTAAACTTCCGACTTCAACTGTCTGCTTTGATTGATGGCTCCAATTTATGCCCCCGTATTGTCTAATATTAAACTCTGAATGATGCATTCAATTCAGTTAGCAGCAACACACACACACACACACACACACACACATAAACACACACACACACACACACACACACACACACACACTCACATGCTTACACTTCCAAACATGCATGCACACACACTAGAAGTCTTCACGGATCCATCTGTACCTGAATAAGCGAATACCCAAGAGTCTCGAGCGGGTTCAGATACAGAATTCTAAATAATGTCACGGTCTGGGTCGGATCTGGTGTGATTGTTCCACGGGTCTCAAGTATTTGTAATTTTAATTGACTTGTCCGGAAGGACCCATATAGAGTCGAACGCGACTGCTAGTTGAAAGAGAAAATGTATCATTAATGCTGCTGCTCTTTGCTTTTCACGAGAGTGGCTTGTGCAGCTTGTTGTTGTTGTTTGTCAATCATAAATCAAAGTGGTAATGGCTACAGCTATAGAGCCTCAGTGTGGGGTGAAAGTTAGGAGATATCTAATCAACGGAAGGTGGAATTAAAATGATGGAATTAAAAGTTAAAGGAGAATGATAGGCTACTATGACCAAAACCCAACAGGTAGGCTGCTACTTTATATTTTGAAAGGAGATGTTGTTTGTAACTGTGTAGGACGAGAAAGCGCATGCAGCCTCAATTATCCTAGCTTGCTAGCTTAACTAGCTTCTCCCAGTTTGATGCAGTCAAGACACGAACTAGTAATCATATTGGATAATAAATAACCTAGCTATGGCAGCTAGGAGTCTACTATAGCTGTAGTGGCTTTTGAGTAGCTGTGAGAAAATCAGTTGCAAGATTTGAGACGCACATTTAAAATCCCATAGAAAGTCAAGAATCCATTGGCTTGATGAATAAAACTTAAAACATTTTATTTGTCGAATACAAAATGTAGTGCAAGGAAAACAAAGGTTGCAATATTCCATTTAAACTAGAAAGATCAAAGTAAGACATACGCGGTTTTAAGAAATGTAAGGTACTAGGGGGTAACTAGCCCCCCCATAAGAACAATGTCTAATTGCTGACACAAAAAAAGCAATGTTTGGTGGGGGAAAAAAATATGTGGATGAGAGTCATGCTTAGGTGAATAAATGGCTACAGTTTACACTTTTTTAGTTATTTCATGAAATGTTGTTTTTAGAAAAGGGACATTTTTTAAAAGTCAGTTACCTTGGTAGAAGGTTATGGCATAGGGTTTCACAGAGGTGTGTTAAAATCTATTTAATCAGTTTCATTTAGAAATTATTAAGTAATACTTAAAAACTAAGTGTAGTTTTCACTATTAATATCCACTATGAGGAGATTTGATGTAAAGTCTCTCTTTTTAACTCACCTCCATATTCATCTTCTTTGTTCTTTCTTTGTTGTTCCTTTTCCATACAATCCATTATGTACAATTGCACTAAATATAATTGGGTTAATACAAGATTTTAAATCCCAGCAGTCTATAAAATTACATTCAGGAGCAAAAGGTTTTCAATAGTTGTTTTTAATTAATTAAAACATAAATTAATTGGAATATAATATTGCTATGAAATATAACTAATAACATTAAATAACATTGGAATATAACATTTAATAACAATAACTTAACTAATTAACTCAGTGTAACATTGATGTGGCAACTCTCTTATGCTCTGCTTGTCACACCCTGGCCATAGAGAGGTTTTACTCTCTATTTTGGTTAGGCCAGGGTGTGACTAGGGTGGGCATTCTATGTTCATTTTCTATGTTTTGGATTTCTGTGTTGTTTAGCCGGGTGTGGTTCTCAATCAGAGGCAGCTGTCTATTGTTGTCTCTGATTTAGAACCATACTTAGGTAGCCTTTTCCCACCTGTGTGGTTTGGGTAGTTGATTTCTGTTTAGTGTGGTTTGCACCTGACGGAGCTATTTTGGTTGTTCTCTTTGTTGTTTTGGTTGTTCTCTTTGTTGTTTTGGTTATTCAGTGTTCAGTTAAATAAAAAAGATGAACACTTACAACGCTGCACCTTGGTCCTCACCTTCTTCCACCAACGGCCGTTACACTGCTATTGCACAAGTCTAATTTGTACATACAGTAGGTATAAATAAAGCTATCCCCAGTGAAATTGGAGCTAAATTCATGAGCTCACCTCCTGCACTGCTCACACCTAATCCAGTCCTCACCTGTAACTAAAAACAGGGGGAGAGATGCCTTTTTAAAGCTCTCTCTTAAAAATGTACCTAGCTATCTAGCTATATGACATCAAATGCTGTGTAAACTCTAAAAGGCTATAAAGTAACATTAACTGTTAAGTCACTCGTGGAAACATTTACAACTGCAATTAATTATTGGAACAACCCTGGGTTTATAAGCGCGGAAATCGACCCTGCCGCACGGGCATGCTTTTGCAGCACAGTCGATAGCGCGCCGGACCTCGGGCTATAAGGTCGAGGGTTCGAGACCTGCTCCCTGCCGGTTTCATTACAGTATGTTATTTTTATGTATTTTATCTCAGACGATCTAGTAGTAAGGTTGCTAGCTAGCACTCCTAGCAGCTTATGCTAACTAGATATTTTTCTACATTTTTCTCTCTAAACAAGTGGATTTCCTTCTTGTACATTTAAAAAACAATTAACTTAATTGGAATATATCCAGAACTTTTTATTCATTTAAAAAAGGGTGGGAATACACACAATAACATTTACAGGCTTTATGCCTCTCGCAATATAATTCCCAACACAACCCAGCTCCCCTCTTCTTTCCAACACAACCCAGCTCCCTCTGCCTACCCACACAACCCAGCCCCCTCCTGTTCCCAACACAACCCAGCTCCCCTTTCTTTCCAACACAACCCAGCTCCCTCTGCCTACCCACACAACCCAGCCCCCTCCTCTTCCCAACACAACCCAGCTACCCTCCTCTTCCCAACACAACCCAGCCCCCGTCCTCTTCCCAACACAACCCAGCCCCCGTCCTCTTCCCAACACAACCCAGCCCCCCGTCCTCTTCCCAACACAACCCAGCTCCCCTCTTCTTTCCAACACAACCCAGCTCCCTCTGCCTACCCACAACCCAGCCCCTCCTCTTCCCAACACAACCCAGCTCCCCTCCTCTTCCCAACACAACCCAGCCCCCCTCCTCTTCCCAACACAACCCAGCCCCCCGTCCTCTTCCCCACAACCCAGCCCCCTCCTCTTCCCAACACAACCCAGCCCCCAGCCCCCCGTCCTCTTCCCAACACAACCCAGCCCCCGTCCCCCCACTCTTCCCAACACAACCCAGCCCCCTCCTCTTCCCAACACAACCCCCCCGTCCTCTTCCCAACACAACCCAGCCCCCTCCTCTTCCCAACACAACCCAGCCCCCTCCTCTTCCCAACACAACCCAGCCCCCTCCTCTTCCCAACACAACCCAGCCCCCTCCTCTTCCCAACACAACCCAGCCCCCTCCTCTTCCCAACACAACCCAGCCCCCTCCTCTTCCCAACACAACCCAGCTCCCCTCCAACACAAACCCAGCCCCCTCCTCTTCTTCCCAACACAACCCAGCCCCCTCCTCTTCCCAACACAACCCAGCCCCCTCCTCTTCCCAACACAAACCAGCCCCCCTCCTCTTCCCAACACAACCCAGCCCCCCTCCTCTTCCCAACACAACCCAGCCCCCTCTTCCCAACACAACCCAGCTCCTCTTCCCAACACAACCCAGCCCCCTCCTCTTCCCAACACAACCCAGCCCCCTCCTCTTCCCAACACAACCCAGCTCACCTCCTCTTCCCAACACAACCCAGCCCCCCTCCTCTTCCCAACACAACCCAGCCCCCAGCTCACCTCCTCTTCCCAACACAACCCAGCCCCCTTCCTCTTCCCAACACAACCCAGCTCCCTCTGCCTACCCACACAACCCAGCCCCCCCTCTTTCCTCCCGACACAACCCAGCCCCCTCTTCCTCCCGACACAACCCAGCTCCCTCTTCTTCCTGACACAACCCAGCTCCCTCTTCTTCCCAACACAACCCAGCTCCCTCTGCCTACCCACACAACCCAGCCCCCTCTTCCTCCCGACACAACCCAGCCCCCTCTTCCTCCCGACACAACCCAGCTCCCTCTTCTTCCTGACACAACCCAGCTCCCTCTTCTTCCCAACACAACCCAGCTCCCTCTGCCTACCCACACAACCCAGCCCCCTCTTCCTCCCGACACAACCCAGCCCCCTCTTCCTCCCGACACAACCCAGCTCCCTCTTCTTCCTGACACAACCCAGCTCCCTCTGCCTACCCACACAACCCAGCTCCCGTCTTAATTCCCCACACAACCCAGCTCCCTCTTCTTCCTGACACAACCCAGCGCCCTCTGCCTACCCACACAATCCAGCCCCCTCTTCCTTCCGACACAACCCAGCTCCCTCTTCTTCCCCACACAACCCAGCTCCCTCTTCTTCCTGACACAACCCAGCTCCCTCTGCCTACCCACACAACCCAGCTCCCTTCTTAATTCCCCACACAACCCAGCTCCCTCTTCCTCCCCACACAACCCAGCTCTATATTTTGACCTTCACAAAGACAGCTACACAAACATAAAGTTAATCAAACTACAAAAATGGGACCAAAATATCATAGGCCTACCTTTGGCAGTGATTACAGCTGTGAGTCTTTCTGGGTAAGTCTCTAAGAGCTTTGCACACCTGGATACATTTGCCCACTATTTATTGTTTCATTCTTCAAACTCTTAAAAGTTGGTTGTTGATCATTGCTAGACAGCCATTTTACCATCTTGCCATATATTTTCAAGTCAATTTAAGTCAAAACTAACTAGACCACTCAGGAACATACAATGTTGTCTTGATAAGCAACTCCGGTGTATATTTGGCCTTGTGTTTTAGGTTATTGTCCTGCTGAAAGGTGAATTTGTCTCCCAGTGTCTGTTGGAAAGCAGACTGAGCAAAGTTTTCCTCTAGGATTCTGCCTGTGCTTAGCTCTATTCCGTTTTATCCAAAAACTAAAAATCTCCCATGCTGATGGCAAGAATACACATAACATGATGCAGCCACCGCCATGCTTGAAGATATGAAGAGTGGTACTCAGTGATGTGTTGTGTTGGATTTGCACCAAACATAACGCTTTGTATTCAGGACAAAAAGTTAATTTCTTTGCTACATTTTTTGCAGGATTACTTTAGTGCCTTATTGCAAACAGGATCCATGTTTTTAAATATTTGTATTCCGTACAGGCTTCCTTCTTTTCACTCTGTCATTGATGTTAGTATTGTGGAGTTACTATAATGTTGATCCATCCTCAGTTATCTCTTATCACAGCCATTTAACCCTGTAACTGTTTTAAAATCACCATTGGCATCATGGTGAAATCCCTGAGCAGTTTCCTTCCTCTCCGGCAACTGAGGAAGGGAGCCTGTATTTTTGTAGCGACTGGGTGAATTGATGCACCATCCAAAGTGTAATAAAAACTGCACCATGCTCAAAGGGATATTCAATGTCTGCTTTTTTTTACCCATCTACCAATAGGTGACTGTCACGGCTGTTTGAAGGAGAGGACCAAGGTGCAGCGTGGTGAGTGTACATTTTCTTTAATT
This sequence comes from Oncorhynchus tshawytscha, assembly GCF_018296145.1. Lineage (NCBI taxonomy): Eukaryota > Metazoa > Chordata > Actinopteri > Salmoniformes > Salmonidae > Oncorhynchus > Oncorhynchus tshawytscha. The sequence goes on from NC_056444.1 coordinate 20,347,704, forward strand.
AATCAAAATGACGCCGACAAAACAATAAACAATACCAAAAAAAGGTGAAGCTTAAGGCTATGTGCCATCAAACAAAGTTAACTTCCCACAAACACAGGTGGGAAAAAGGGTACCTAAGTATGGTTCCCAATCAGAGACAACGATAGACAGCTGTCTATCGCTGTCGCTGCGGGCTCCGGACTGGAGACCGTCGACACTGGAGGCTCCGGACTGGAGAGCGTCGCTGCGGGCCCCGGACTGGGCACCCTCGTTGCGGGCCCCGTACTGGGCACCCTCGTTGCGGGCCCCGGACTGGGCACCCTCGTTGCGGGTCCCGGGCTGGGCACCCTCGTTGGTGGAGGCTCCGGACTGGAGACCGTCGTCACTGGAGGCTCCAGACTGGAGAGCGTTGCTGGAGGCTCCGGACTGGAGGGCGTCACTGGAGGCTTCGGACTGGAGGCCCTCGTTGGAGGCTTCGTGCCATGTCTCGCCACTGGAGGCTTCTTGCCATGGACCATCACTGGAGGCTTAGTGCCATGGATCATCACTGGAGGCTTCTTGCCATGGATCATCACTGGAGGCTTCCTGCCATGGATCATCACAGGAGGCTTCCTGCCATGGATCATCACTGGAGGCTTCATGCCATGGATCATCACTGGAGGCTTCTTGCCATGGACCATCACTGGAGGCTTAGTGCCATGGATCATCACTGGAGGCTTCTTGCCATGGATCATCACTGGAGGCTTCCTGCCATGGATCATCACAGGAGGCTTCCTGCCATGGATCATCACAGGAGTGGAGAGACACACAGGAGGCCTGGCTCTGGGAGCAGGCACTGGACTTACCAGGCTGGGGAGACATATAGGAGGGTTAGTTCTAGGGGCAGGCACAGGACTCACCAGGCTGGGGAGACATGCAGGAGGCCTTGTCCTTGACCGAGGCACCGGATACACTGGGCCGTGGAGGCGCACTGGAGGTCTCGAGCTAAGAGCCTGCACAACCCATCCTGGCTGGATGGTGACTTTGGCCCGGCACGTGCGGGGCGCAGGCACAGGACGCACTGGGCTGTGCAGACGCACTGGAGACACAGTGCACAGAGCTAGCGCAGGACATACTGGCCCGAGGAGACACACTGGAGGTCTGGAGAGCAGGGCTGGCACCATCCGTCCTGGCTGGATGCCCACCCTAGCCCGGCAGATGCGGGGAGCTGGAATGTAGTGCACCGGGCTGAGAACGGGTACTGGAGACACCGTGCGCTCCACCGCATAACACGGTGCCTGACCAGTATGACGCCCGCCACGGTAAGCACGGAGAGTTGGCTCAGGCCTCCTACCTGACTCTGCCACACTCCCCGTGTGCCCCCCCCAAAAAAATCTGGGGGCTGCCTCTCGGGCTTCCTTGCCAGCCGTGTTCGTGTCGCCAACTCCATTCTCCGGTACCCCTCCTCGCACTGTTCTAGAGAATCCCAGGCGGGTTCCGGCACTCTCCCTGGGTAGACCGACCACCTCTCTATCTCCTCCCAGGTTGTCTCATACTCCAGGTAGCGCTGCTCCCATGTCCAGGAGTCCCTTTCACGCTGCTCCTCCTTACCACACTGCTTGGTCCGTTGGTGGTGGGAAGTTCTGTCATGGCTGTTTGAAGGAGAGGACCAAGGTGCAGCGTGGTGAGAGTGCATTTTCTGTAATTAATCAAACTGATGCCGCAAAACAATAAACAATACCAAACAAACTGTGAAGCTTAAGGCTATGTGCCATCAAACAAAGTTAACTTCCCACAAACACAGGTGGGAAAAAGGGTACCTAAATATGGTTCCCAATCAGAGACAACGATAGACAGCTGTCCCTGATTGAGAACCATACCCGGCCAAAACATAGAAATAGAAATGTGTATGTGTGGGGTACAGATATGTTGTAGTCATTTAAAAAGCATGTACAAATCTATATAATGTCCATGCAACTTATTATGTGACTTGGTAAGCACATTTTTACTCTTGAACTAATTTAGGCTCTCAATAACAAAGGGGTTGAATTTTTATTGACTCAAGACGTTTCATCTTTTCATTAAAACATAATTCCACTTTTATGTGGGGTATTGTTTGTCGGCCAGTGACACAAAGTCTAAATATAATACATTTTAAATACAGGCTGTAATGCAACAAATTGTGGAAAGTCAAGGGGTGTGAATAGTTTCTGAAGGCACCGTACCTGCCAAACGTGTGTGTGTGTGTGTGTGTGTGTGTGTGTGTGTGTGTGTGATTTTTATTGTGCCAGATGTTTCTCCCCTCTCATGTCTGGCACTTGAGATTGCTTTTGGACTGTCAAACTTCAGGGAAAAAAGTAACCCTGTTGTTTGTGATAATCATGTCACAGAATTCACTCACTCACACACACACACACACACACACACACACACACACACACACACACACACACACACACACACACACACACACACACCTGTAGACCTGTCTCCCTAGACTTTAGCTCAGTGGGCTAACATGGTCCTAAGGAATCCATCCACTCGTCTGGTAGCGCCTGTCTCAGGCTTTCCACCCCACATTAATGAACAACGTGATGCTACTCTTCTTCTCCTCTCCAGCTGTTTTTCCGCTCTCACACAAACTCCCCCGTTCTCTCTCTCTCTAAACTGGTGCAGCCACTAGAGAGATTGAAGCTGAGAGGTCAGCTGATGCTGAGAGGTCAGCTGATGCTGAGAGAGAGACAGAGAGAGAGAGAGAGAGAGAGAGAGAGAGAGAGAGACTAAGCAAGAGAAAAAGGGTGGCAGAGAAAGTGGAGGGGAAAGAGAGCAAGGAATAGAGAGGGAGTTGAGCAGTAGAGAAAGGGATAGAAAGGATGAGAGAGAGAGGGAGAATTGAGAGAATCAGTTGTACATCAGTTGTTCTGCTGTATATCGTGTGGGCCGCTGAGACCTGATTACCCAAAACACACACTGAACACATCAATATTCATCAAAGAACAGCACAGCTCAGCAACGCACCACAACACAGCACCATAGATACTGTACCTCTCTCACCCAGTCTCTCTAACCAACAAAACACTACACTTCTACTGTATATTTTAGCCAGCCCAGTGCAATATAACTTGCATTCTAGACGGCCCTACTGTACGGTATGTTGGAGCAGAGAGCAGAAGTCTGAGCAAGACAAGGCTGCATTAACTCATCTCCCCATCGCTTCCCTTCACCATCATGTGATTAATGGATCCAACCTGCTAGCAGTGACAGCTGCAAGAACAAGCTTTGCGTGTGTGTTGGCTGTGAAAGACCCATGCTCGGCATATGAGCGGACTCTCTGATGTCACACAGCATCAAGAGAAGCTGCTATTGCCATGTGTGATTCTCATCACATGCACACGCACACACATGATTCTCCAGCCTAGAGAAGACATGCTAACAGAATACAGAATAGGGAATAATGTGCTGTAGTTTGTAGAGCTATTTTGTATGACGCACACAGCGTCTGGCTGCCAGTGTTCTGGCTGACTCTTTGATCTTTCTGAGATGCCGACCGCTCTAAAGGGAATCCCACTGGGACCAACTCATCCCTCTGATGTCATCTCTCTATCTCTCTCTCTCTCTCTTGATCACTCTGTTCTCTCCCTAGTTCAGAAGAGGAAGTTGAAGTATTTCCGTCTCTATCTATTTACAGTAAGAGCCTAAAAATAAAATATATTTTGGTTCTGAACCGCTCTCAAGAGCCACATGGTGTGTGTGTGCGTAAATGTGCGTCTGTTTGTGTGTGTTTCTGGTCCTATGAAGCTATAAGCTGTCCCAGCACCAGCATCTCTATACCATTCTATTCCTTATCACCCTCAGAACACACTGCACTAGACAAAAGTGGGGAGAGAAAAGACCTGCACACACACACACACACACACACACACACACACACACACACACACACACGCAAACACACACACACACACACACACACGCAAACACACACACACACACACACACTCTGTCCACAGCCCTGGTGTGACAGCAGATATGTTTAGTAGTAATAGCTCTGTAATGACTAAATCACCCCGGCATCAATGAAGCTCTATTTTCCTTTCAGAAGTAGAGGGGTATGGCTATGGGCAGTTAGTTAGCCACAGGGTGTGTATGGAGGCTGGTGGGAGGAGCAATAGGAGCACAGGCACATTGTAATGATGGCTTCCATATGTTTGATGTGTTTGATACGTTACATTTATTCCATTCCAGCCATTACAATGAGCCTGTCCTCAAATAGCTCCTCCCACCAGCCTCCTCGGGTGTGTGTGTGTTTGTTCCCATCCTGACTAAAGTCTGTTTCTATCAGAGGAGAAAAGGTTCAAGGCTTATTCTCCCTCTCCTAAACCATAATCCTGCCTTTTTAAATGTACAAACGCTTACAAAAATCTAAGATGGAAGCATTCATCTATGTAACGTATCCAATTAGCTCAATGACTGGTGCATTCGCAGCAGATTATGAATGCTTATCACAAATTATTTTACAACCATACAAATATGGTTTCAAAAAGAAGCTTCATCAAATGTACTCTCTATGGCTGCGGTTGTCACAGCTATGCAAACACAACCGTGACTAATTAAAAAGCATCTAGACGGAATTACTCCACTCCTCTCTTGTCCCCCTTTCCTTAGAACCTGACCAGTGTCTCTCAGCTCGAGTGAGGCTGCTCTCCATGGTGCTGAATCTCTCTCTCTCTCTCTCTCCGCTGGGGCCTCAGTGAGTAGTTAACCTCCTGCCCTGCCTCTGTCCCCACACCAGTGTGTGTGTGTGTGTGTGTGTGTGTGTGTGTGTGTGTGTGTGTGTGTGTGTGTGTGTGTGTGTGTGTGTGTGTGTGTGTGTGTGTGTGTGTGTGTGTGTGTGTGTGTGTGTGTGAGAGAGAGAGAGAGAGAGAGAGAGAGAGAGAGAGAGAGAGAGAGAGAGAGAGAGAGAGAGAGAGAGAGAGAGAGAGAGAGAGAGAGAGAGAGAGAGAGAGAGAGAGAGAGATGGGAGAGATCTCGTTATCCTCCTACAGTGTTGGGCAAGAGTTGATTTGTGGACAATGCTGAAGAAATAACTTTTAATGGGGCTGATTCGAGAAAAGAAAATCTCACAAAGAGTTAGCAAAGATGGGGATTACTTCAAATATAAGGTTGATATGCTTTGTGCGTGCCAATCCCATCGATTGTCTAAAACCAATACAGGCTGATTGAAAGGGCGAGAATGTAAATGCTGGAATGAGCTCTCTCACATATTCACACTGTTCTCTGGTAGATTGCCAAACTAGTGTTCAAAAGGCCTTTTTAGATATTTGATTAAATAGAAGACTTCAGCACACACACACACACACACACACACACAAAGCATACATACGAACGAACACACAGGTGTCATGTACATGTATTGTAACTGGTGACGCCAACTTGACATTTCAAACCATATACAGAGCTTAGTGAGTTCTATACACTGATGCCCTAGGCGCTCGATGGTAACCTGTTGACCCTCGAATCGCCCCATACTGATTTTGTGTGTATGTGTGTGTTTGTCCCAGTGTGAAACCACCCCCATCCACTGAGTTTGCCCACCACAGAGCTCCTTGGCAGGGCTTGAGGCTGGGGAGAGAGGTCCATGGAGCTCCATCTCAGTCCACAGGCTGAGGTACTGAATGTACTGTATTGGATGACACATAACTGCTGCCTTAATAACCATAGAGTATACATACTATATATAGTATCTCACTGTGCAATCAGACTGTGTGTGTGTGCGTGCGTGCGTGCGTGTGTGTGTGCGTGCGTGTGTGTCATGGCAGCTGCCCCATCCAGTTACAGTCAGCAGAGGATGACAAGTAGGAACAGACACTATGGAGTTAAGTCATTACATCCACACAATACAAAGCCTACTCCCGCAGTAATGTTCTGATGTAATGTTGTGAAACACTGCTGGGTACAACAGACTAGATCATCATCAGTCACCATTGGATCCCACAGTATAAATGTAATGCAAGGGGAATCCTGAGATAATCACAAACATTACCCCCCAGTTTGCCCTTCATTTCAGAACCAAGTTTTTTTTTTTACGTCACATACATGTGGACACCTGCTTGTCAAACGTCTCATTCCAAAATCATGGGAAT